>NC_135803.1:140545616-140816304 GCF_964213995.1 Mustelus asterias
CATAGTCTAATTGAATAGGCTAAATGGCCTATTTCTGTTCTTACAGCTGTTACAATCAGGTGAGGAGAAGTGGACTGGCTCCCCTCTATTCAAGTTCCTCAACTGGTCACAACAAATGTTTTAAATTTCTTTTCCCTGTGGATTTATTTTCCAAAACCAAATATATCTTTTACTATCTATGCTGTGAACAACAAAGGGCTATTCAACGAAGCTTTCTTGAGTCAAAGAAAGGGCAAGTTTATTAGCTACTAAATCAAAGGGGAAAAAAAAATAAAAGACGCGATGCTGTACACACACAGGAAAGTTAGAGCCCAAATAAAAATGAGTAGAACATACAGTTAAGTCCTTTGCTTGTCTTAGAGTGCAGATTATTAAATGTTGTGGCTGATTTAAGTTAGCTGGTACCTTTAAAATTCCGGAGTTGAATTGAATCCATGTAACTGTGTTTGCAGGAGAGTTTCTGATTTTTGAATCCGTAATCTGTCTTCCAGGAATCGATGAGTTTCTCCTGAGATCTTTTCTGATGGATATTCACCATCTCTTGGGCTGAGAGAGAGAGTGAGAGATTCCCTACTACTCAATTAACAGCCTCTCCAGATTCCTCTGCTTCTGTTTAGCAAACCTAGTTCATAAAGTCCTGGTTGCTGCATATTCCAAAGGAATTTGATTACCATGTCTGCGATAAGCATTGTTGTAGAACAAATAATCACATTTTTGATGTTTCATCTCAGAAACCTTTGAAACATTTCAAGATAGAAGAAGCCAACAGGAGATGGGGTTCTGTCATCTACCACGGGGGATTTGAGTGTCTGTTGTTCGTATATCCTTACAGTTCCCCATTGCCTTCATATGGTTACAGCTGATTAAAGTCCACTTAGCACTTTTGATATCCTCTTTAGTGTTGGGTTTTGATGTTTGTACCTGGCTTTTGTTCTACAACTTGATTTGATTTGATTTATTATTGTCACATGTATTCATAGACAGTGGAAAGTATTGTTTCTTGCGCGCTATACAGACAAAGCATACTGTACTTAGAGATAAAGGAGATAGTGCAGAATGCAGTGCTATAGTCATAGCTAGAGTGTACAGAAGATCAACTTAATATGAGCTAGGTCTGTTCAAAAGTCGATGGCAGCAGGGAAGAAGCTGTTTTTGAGTTGGTTGGTACATGTCCTCAGGCTTTTGTATCTTTTTCCAGATGGAAGAAGGTGGAAGAGAGTATGCCCAGGGTGCGTGGGATCCTTGATTATGCTGGCTGCTTTTCTGAGGCAACAGGAAGTGTAAATAGAGTCAATGGGTGGGAGGCTGATTTGCGTGATGGACTGGTCTTCGTTCACGACCCTTTGTAGTTTTTCACGGTCTTGGATAGAGCAGGAGCCATACCACACTGTGATACAACCAGAAAGAATGTTTTCTATGTTGCATCTTTAAAAGTTGGGGAGAGTCATAGCATACATACCAAATTTCCTTAGCCTCCTGAGAAAGTAGAGGCACTGGTGAGCTTTATTAATTATAGCATCGGCATGGAGGGACCAGGACAGGTTGTTGGTGATCTGGACACCTAAAAACTTGAAGCTCTCGACCTCTTCCACTTTGTCTCTGTTGATGTAGACAGGGACATGTCCTCCACTATGCTTCCAGAAGTCGGTGGCTATCTCCTTAGTTTTGTTGACATTGAGGGAGAGATTATTGTCGTCACACCAGCTCACCAGATTCTCTATCTCTTTTCTGTACTCTGTATTGTCATTGTTTGTGATCCAAACCAATACAGTGGTGTCGTCAGCAAACTTGAAAATCAAGTTGGAGGGAAATTTGGCCACACAGTCATAGGTGTATAAGGAGTATAGTAAGGGACTGAGGACACAGCCTTGTGGGGCACTCGTGTTGAGGGTGATCGTGGATGAGGTGTTGTTGCCTATCCTTACTGATTGCAATCTATGGGGGTTTGGAAGTCTAAGTTGCAGTCACAGAGGGAGGAGCCGAGCCCCAGACCACGGAGCTTGGAGATGAGTTTTGGAGGAATAATGGTGTTGAAGGCTGAGCTGTAGTCAATAAATAGGAGTCTGACATAGGTCTTTGTTATCTAGGTGTTCCAGGGTTGAGTGTAGGGCCAGGGAGATGGCGTGGACCTGTTGCGGTGATAGGTGAACTGTAGTGGATCCAAGCAATCTGGAAGGCTGGAATTGATTTGTGCCTGATTAACCTTTCGAAGCACTTCATCGTGATGGATGTCAGAACTTATAATTTCCTAGTCATTGGCTTCTGAGGGTGTCATTAGTCATTTTGATGAACCCCTTCCAGGTAGCTATTGTCTTGGTGGACTCTTGGGTTGGGATTCTCCTAAAAGAATTATAAGTTCCCAACATGCGGGAAAATGGGAGTAAATCCTGCTGTTGTTTTCAGTGTGATTTCCAGAATGAATCACCGACACTGTGTATCACAGAGTGCCCTAGCGGGATTCACTCCGGAAATTTGGGGGTGGGCCCCATTCGAGAGGCTGACAACATAGCACTGAGCGGACCACTGCGCATGCGCCGATCTGTCAGCGCCGAGATCGGCACATACGCAGTGGCCCCCCATTGCAGGCCTCCCGATTGCTGGCCAGCCTAATTGCTGGTCTCCGCTGAAGAGGTAAGATCATAAAGATGCAAATGACATGTTCATTTCTTTCCATGGTCCTCTTGGAAGTGGACCTTGACGCCCCCAGGTGTGACATTCCATGAGCATCATGTCAGGACATGTCTGCAGTGCAATCCATATCGTAACTTGATGGTTAACTTACATTTCCAGACACTTGTGACTTGTGGCAGCCATCTTTAGTTAGCGCTTTTTTCCTTGTCTTATATAGTTCAATATGCTTTTGATTAGCTGGTGAGAGATTATTGATTAATATCACTCAGTCATAATTTCCCGTCATCATGACATAATCCATAGGAGTCCTATATCTTGTTATGACACAGAAGTTGATTCCCTTTTGAGAAGCCACGCCGGATCCCCCAAAGAGGATTACCTCGCTTTGTAATCTGTTAAAGGTGTTTGGGAAGGTGTTAACTGTTTTTCATTAATGTTGAGAGGTTCATTAACAGAAAGACCTGACACTCACATTTAAGTGAATAATTAACAAGTTATTTATTTAACCAACTGGGAGCTTTAACTAAACAAGTAATATCTCAAGAAAAGTGAGGTTCTACTGGAACGCTATTTAAATAAACACAAGGACCATTCATTACCAAAAAATAATAATAATTTAGTAACTCTCAAAAATATACAAACAGGTTTTGTGGCTTTGGAAACATCTTTGGAGTTATTCTGGTGATTTCGCTATCTTTCTGATTTGGTACTCTTTTGTTAGATACATGGAGAGTTCCCTTAAGAGATTTTTGTTTGCTGGCAGGGAGTTGCTCTTCCCTCTCTAGGTGTTGAGAGGTGGCAGCCCTTCGGTTGAACTGACTGAACTGCAGTCAGGCAGTTGAGTTCCACTTTATAACTCTGATGACCTATCAATTTTCCTACACCATGATTGGTCTGATGTTGTCAAAAACAGCAAATTCAAATTTGATAGGTTCCTGATAGCTGAGTGTCTTCTTTAAACTGATAGGCTGTCAAAATTCAACAGCCTGCTAAGCCTGTTACCAGGGCAACCCTGATGCTTGGTACAAATGTTGCAATCTGTGTACTCTGTAGCCATCTGCATTTTAAACATCCAAGCACTGAACACAAAACCAACTTTTAAAGGGACCACACCTCACAAATTCAACTTCACAACAATCTTCATAGGTGAAAAGGATAAAAAATGATTAGTTTAAGCTATAACTAACTAGAATAAACAAGGAGACATTCCTCAAGTATTTACAAAAGCAGTTAATGCTTGAATTAAGACAATTTTCAGAAGATGGGCAGTGGATTAGCTACTAGACTGTAATCCAGCCTTGGGGTAAAAATAGTTTGTACCAATTTTCAGGTTGTCATTTGTGATCTGCCCACACCTGGTCCCATTGAGGCAGGCAGCATGGACATTTCGTGCTGCCTCCTCATTTGCCTGATTGTAGCTTGATCCACACTCCAGGGGCCTAATAGCATGAGAGAGAAGCAAGTGTCCAGCTAGCCTCCAGTGTCTAAATGTCCTTCTTAAAGGGGAGCTGCACTGGATGAACAGAGGTTACCAGTGCTGCATTTGATATCAAATGAGCATCAAGGCAGAAGGAGGATGACCAGATTCATGGATGTGCCTTAGTCATGGAAACTAATAAGAGAAAATAGGCTATCTCTCTGCAAAGACCAGGAGGCCATCAAGCAATGTCTTCAACAGAGAGTGGGAGCATTTGGCCAGGGTACAAAATGTCTGGCTCTGAGGACCTGATAGCAGTGTCAGAGAAAGTTCTATGATCTCATACAGGTAGTCAAGATCAGTGAATGCATTTCCTACCCACCATCAACTTCCCACTCTGCCCAATGAACAACAATCAACAGAACTCCCTCACAGTCAGAAGTCAGGCCTTACATTCTTGATATTTCACTCACCTTCACACTTCCACCAATGATGCCAGGCTCACACCCATCTCTTGTTGAATCCACATTCCTCCAGTTACTTAATCATGGCAGGTATATCACACAAGCATAGGACAACACAAAAACTGACATTCTTCCCTCTCACTTTTCTACAATAGAAGGGGGCAGAACAGAAGTGGTGGGGCCAGGTGCATCTGCATCCACTAAGCCCTATGGAGGAGATGGTTCTCTGAATCATGGGTCCAGCGACAACCTCTTTGGTTCCCAGTGTCACCGAGAACATTGAGGTTGAGTTTGTGTTCCAGCCTCATGTGCCTTCTAACCTCCTATTGCATGCTTATCTCGCTATCAGGCATGATGTGTAAACCTCAGATGGTGTAACAATGGATCTTTGGGTTTCCATCCCACCCCACCCCTCCCTCAGCCTGAACTTTCCCATCTGATTTTCTGCTTTCAGGAACCCAAGAGCTGCTGCCTGTCCAGCTACAGCAGCTTTAGGAGGAAGTGACACACTACTGATGAAGAAGCATTATTACTTAATCTGACACTCACAGGCACGGTGGCACAGTGGTTAGCATTGCTGCCTCACAACACCGGGGACCCAGGTTCGATTCCAGCCACGGGTCACCGTCTGTGTGGGGTTCCTCCGGGCACTCCGGTTTCCTCCCACAGTCCAAAGATGTGCAGGTTAGGTGATTGGCCATGAAAAATTGCCTCATGATGTGTAGGTTAGAGGGATTAGTGGAGTAAAGGCAGGGGAAGGGTGGGGGTTGTGGGTAAGATGTCTGTCAGAGAGTCAGTGCAGATTTGATGAGCCAAATGGCCTGTTTCTGCACTGTAGGGATTCTATGGTTGTCATAAGAAAAAGAAGCAGGAATAGGCCGTGCAGTCCACTGAGCATGCTCTGCTATTCAATAAGAACATGGTTGATCTGATTGTGGCCTTAGCTCCACTTTCCCGCTTGCACTCCATTAATCTTGACTCTCTTGTAGATCAAAAATCTGTCTAATTCAACAGCCTCTAATGTTTTCTGGGGAAGAGAACTTCAAAGATTAATGACCCCCTTGAGAGATGAAATGCTTACTCATTTCTATTTTAAATGGGAAACATCTTACTTTTAAACTGTGCCTTCTTGTTCTAGATTCCCCATGAGGAGGAACATTCTCTCGGAGGAACATTCTCTCAGAGTCCACTCTGTCAAACCCTCTCAGAACTTTTCAATAAGATCACTTCTCATTCTTCTAAACTCTATTGAGTACAGGCCCAACCTGCTCAATATTTCTTCATAAGCCAACCCCTTAATCTCAGGAATCAGCCCACTGAAGCTTCTCTGAACAGCTTCAAAGGCAAGTACGTCCCTCCTCAAGTAAGGAGACCAAAACCATACACAGTACTCCAGGTCCAATCTCACCAATTCCCTGTAGAATTGTAGCAAAACTTCCCTACTTTCATAATAATAATATCAAAGCAAAATACTGTGGATGCTGGAAATCTGAAAAAGACCAGTGTGCTGGAAAAACTCAGAAGGTCCGGCAGCATCTGTGGAGAGTGAAACAGAGTTAACGTTTCGAGTTACATATGAGCCCTGTTTGGAACTAAAGGGAGGTAGAAATGTGACAGGTTTATTGTTCCCTGCTTTTGCACTCCAGTCCCCTTGCAACAAAGGCCAACATTCCATCTGCCTTCCCTAGCTCAATCTGCATGCTAACTTTTTCTGACTCATGTACATGAACATCCAAATCCCCCTGCGGCGCAGAATTCTGCAGACTCTCCATTCAACTAATATTCTGCTTTTCTATTCTTCTAGCCAAAGTGGACAAACTCGCATTTTCCTACATGAAACTCCATGTGCCAAATTTTAGCCCACTCATTTAACTTATGTATACCCCGCTGCAGACTCTTTGTATCCTCCTCACACCCTGCTTTCCCACCTATTTTTTGTATCGTCAGCAAATCTGGCTATATAACAGTCTGTTTCTTCATCAATTATTATTAAACAAAAATCATTATTAGTCGAGGCCGCAGCACTGATCTTTGTGGCACTCCATTAGTTACATTTTGTCAGCCTGAAAATGATCCATTAAACCTGATTCTCTGTATCCTATTCATTAAGCAGCTCATATACTGGCACTGAATGAACTTGAGAGGCGAGAATAAAATTACAACCTGCATGTGGTGAGTGACTGGGCACAAGTGGGCTGCAGCAAGCCCAAGGGAAAAATATCGTACTTGTGCCAACTTCCCCGAGGGCAACACATAGAAATGTTTCAGCATAGGTAATGAGGACATTGATGAGGCGGCATACAGGAGAATGAACATCCATAATGAGATGCTTGCCACATTGACAGGCCTCCTGTCACTTCTAAGGAGCATGGAGGAGTCCAGTTTTAACATGCCAGTGATCACTGGGTAGAGTTTGAAGTCCATTCTTTCCAATGTGGAAGTGATGGCGAGCTTCATGATGGCACTTGCAGTCTCAGCCATGATGTAGTTTCAGGTTTTTAAAAATTCATTTGTGGGACATGGGAGTCGCTGGCTGGCCAGCATTTATTGCCCATCCCTAGTTGCCCTTGAGAAGGCGGGTAGTGAGCTGCCTTCTTGAATCGCTGCAGTCCTTGTTTTGTGGGTTGACCCACAATGCTGTCAGGAAGCGAATTCTAGGATTTTGACTCAGCGACTGCGAAGGAATGGCGATATATTTCCAAGTCAAGATGGTGAGTGGCTTGGAGGGAGACTTGCAGGTGGTGGTGTTCCCATTTATCTGCAGCCGTTGTCCTTCTAGATGGAAGTGGTCATGGGTTTGGATTGGGTGATTGCTGTCTCAGCCACCCAATGTTCCAGTGTTGAAAGCTCAGACAGGGCTGATGCAGACTCAACTTATTCTCCCCACTCTGCCCTCCTTGATTGAATGCACCAGCTCACCAACAACACTTCAAAACCAATCCACAACACTTGCACAAACTTTGCCACAGCAGGGGGAAGTCAAGAACAGCTCACCTGCAAGTTTCATGCTTGTCCTTTTAATTAATGTTACTGGGAGAGCCCTTGCTCTGCTGTATTTTCAGCCGATGGCAATCAGCAGATGTGTACAATGGGCCTACATGCTCCACGTTTCAGAAATATGCAGCAAATCAGCCAGAATGTCTGTTTGATGTAAAGATCTGACCATTCCTGATGCGCCTGGTACACACACAGCATAGCTGCCATGGGTGACACTCCCTGCATTGGGAGCGCCACCAATGACAACCAGGAACACATCAGGACATCCATAGTGCTGGCACCAGCTGCGCTAGAGAACCCAATTTCAGGGCACCATGAATTCAAATTCAACCATGGTAATCCAGGAATTCATCAGTTGATAATTGAAAATTATTGGATTGCCATTTAAAATTTAACTCAGTCACTAATTGCCTACAGGGAAGGAGCTGCCCCCACTCCTCCATGATCTGCCCTCTCTGTAACTCCAGTTCCACATGATGTGGTGACACATCTGGCCCCAGGGCACGGACAATTAAAATGCTTTGTCAGCTTTCCCAACATCCAAGAAAAGTAAATTAAAATATATATTGCATTAGATACAGCTGGATGTTGAGAACCACAAAGTTTAGTAACAAGTGGATCATTTACATTTCTCCATACTTAACATGCAAAGGGTAATTAATATGATAGGCGGAGGAAAATCCTCTTGTTTAGTATTATAGGTGAAGGCAGATGTAATCCTGTCAACATTTATCTGGCTTTTTAACAAGACTGAGACACTAAAACAGTGTATAGATTATTTTATTTGATTTGAATGCCTCTAAATAGACACATCAAAGATTAGTAAATAAATAAGCATCTCTTTTAGGAACATATGAACAGGGGTAGGCCATTAGGCCATTTAGCCCATCAAACTTGTTCCGCCATTCAATTGGACCATGGCTGATCATCTACCTCAACACCACCTTCTCACACTAAGTCCATATCTCTTGATGTAATCAGTCTCCAGAAATCTATCAATTTCTGCCTTGAACATGTTCAATGATTGAACTTCCACAGCCCTCTGCAACAGGGAATTCCAAAGATTCACCACCCTCTAAGAAATTCCCCTCATCTCAGTCTTAAATGACATGCTGCTTATTCTGGGACTGTGTCCCGGGTTCTAAACTCACTAGCCAGGAGAAACATCCTGGGGCAAATTTTCCCGTTCTGCCCATCATGGGAATTGTAGGGGTGAGGGGCAGACCATGGAAAGGTCCGTTGGGGCTGCACGGTAGCAAAGTGGTTAGCATTCCTGCCTTACAGCGCCAGGGAACTGGGTTGGATTCCCAGCTTGGGTCACTTTCTGTATGGAGTTTACATGTTCTCCCTGTGCTTGCGTGGGTTTCCTCCGGATGCTCCGGTTTCCTCCCACAGTCCGAAAGACGTGCTGGTGAGGTGTATTGGCCATGCTAAATTCTTCCTCAGTGTACCTGAACAGGCGCCGAAGTGTGGTGACTAGGGGATTTTCACAGTAACTTCATTGCGGCATTAATGTAAGCCTTCTTTGTGACTAATAAATAAACTTAAACTTAGTTGACCTCGGATGAGATTTTCCGGTTTCTGGGTGAACGTGCACATAAAATCCTGCTCCTATCTTCATCTACCCCGTTGAGTCCTGTAAAAATTCTCATTCTTCAAAACTCTAGAGGATACAGGTCAGTGTTCGCAATCTCTCCTTGTGAGACAATCCCAACATCCCAGGGATGAGCCTGGTAAACCTTTGTTGAACTCCCTCCTTCCTTCACTAAAGTGACCAAAACTATACACAATATTCCAGGTGCAGAAAGTCATCTTTCCTTTTGTACTCAAACCCCTTTGCAATGAAGACCAACATACCATTTTGCCTTCCTTATTGATCGTTACACCTGCATGCGAGCTTTTAGTGACTCATGTACAAGGTCCCTTTAATTCCTTGTTTACTGTAGGACCAGAGACTAGAGAAACACAGGAAAGCAGGAACAGCAGTAGATAAGCCCATAATCCATACTCAAGGGAATAAAAACCAAGTTTATGCATTCTGTCCTCACAATTTAAGCCGTGATATCTTTCTGGTGAGTGTGCAGGATTTGTATATCTTAGCTGAGAATCAGTGCCCAGAACTGAGGGGATCTGACCGAGGCTCTGTACAATTTATTTAATCTAATTTAATGAACTGAGATGCAGTTAACTATAGAAGTTTACAGTGAGGGACACAGCAACTTTACAAACACAGGAGTTTGTGCGGGATGACCTCTTTATTCTTATGTTTGTAGGAAAACCCAGGAGGTGGGCTGAACTTTTCCAAAGAGGGAATGTGTTTACGGCTCTGGTGATCCAAGGCTGGTTTTGTACTGCTTTCAACTGCTAATCATTACCAGCTTTGTAAGCAGCTGGTACTGAATATGGTGAGATGTTTTTGTGGAGAATTGAGTGACATGTTTATTTTTCTTGTTGGTTTATGTGCACTTTCTGGAAACATTAGAAAAATTTCAACTTCACACGCACACGAACATACCCTGAGGTAAAAAAAATAGAGATCAAAAAGGATTGAGGTACGCTGACAGGATTTGTTACATATGGTGAAAGTATCACTGTGCATTTTGGATTGCAGCATTTTACATATTTTGTTGTAAAAGATCACCAGCCTTATCATTAAGTCCCATTACACCAGTAATTACGATGTCTACTGCTAGAAAATGACTGGTGTTCTCGTCCAACTACTCTGATAACAGCATGTTAAACATAACTTTATGGAAGTACTGCATGAAAGCTTTAATGTTTGGAGTCTGTTTGAAATAATGATTCCAATAACTTTTGGAGTCTCATTTATGAATGATTCTTGAGCTTGAAAACTCTGCTGTCTGCTTGTCACATGTTGGATCAAGATGCCTTGTACTCTTCAATGCAGGGTACGGTAGCACAATGGTTATCACTGCTGCTAAAAAGAAATATTCAGACAGGGTCACACTAACTGTCAAGGGTGTAATGTGTAGGAAAGCTATGCCCAAGAAGGCGTCATTTCCATTCCTTTCTGTGATTTTACAGTTCAGGCATGAATAACCGGTCACTGAATTTGAAAACAAATAATAACAAAGGAACAAAGAATTCTTTGAGTCAAGAGATTTATGCCTTAAATGAAAGAAGCAGGCAGTCTTGTGACTAGAGCCATTGTTCAGAGATGCTGTAAGGAGCCTAATTGACTTATCAGGCCAATCTGCCACCTTACTAATTCTGATGGACAATAAATGACAAGATCTGGGCTATGAAATTAGGCTCTGCAACTGGTAGCGCTGAAGGTATGAAATGGCACTTTTGGTGAGGCACCCATGCTGGACAGGGTCTGCCAGAGCATATTGTCAGTGCACTGGTAGCATGAGGAGAGTTTGATAGCGATGCCATCTGCTGTTCTGGCTGATTGATACATCTTGCTAAAACTTCAACCTCTCAGCTTCACTGAATGCCTGTGCTCGTCACTCATTTCTGAACTCTGCCCTCACCAGTCCTACTTAAAGTGACAGTCATCCAACTTGAGATGCTTTTGACCTCTGCGATTGCAAAGTTGGTGAAAATACTGTGGTTCATTTTTAGAGATTTGTTGTTGAGTTTGTGCAGCCATTCAGGAAGGGTAGGGGATTTTGTCACCTTTAGTATGAAATAGGTATCGGCACTGCAATATAAGCGCCATTGAATCTGCAGCATGACTAACAAATAGAAGAGAGGCTACAGAGAGGGGAAGGTGTGTGAAAGAGGAGGAGAATGGCTCTCTGCAGAAAGCCCCACCTACCACAGATTTTCCAGTAGCACTTCATGAGGGGAAAGTCGTGCTTGACGAACATGTTGGATTTTTATGAAGATGTGACTAGGGCGGTTGATGGAGGAGAACCGGTGGATGCGGTGTTTCTGGATTTCCAAAAGGCGTTTGATAAGGTGCCCCATAAAAGGCTGCTGAAGAAGATTAGGGCACAAGGAGTTGGGGGTAGTGTGTTAAAGTGGATTGGGGACTGGCTATCCGACAGGAAGCAAAGAGTCGGAATAAATGGGTGTTTTTCCGGTTGGAGGAAGGTAACTAGTGGCGTGCCGCAGGGATCGGTACTCGGGCCGCAACTGTTTACCATTTATATAGATGATCTGGAGGAGGGGACGGAGTGTAGGGTAACGAAGTTTGCAGATGACACAAAGATAAGTGGAAAAGTGAATCGTGTGGAGGACGGAGAAGATCTGCAGAGAGATTTGGACAGGCTGAGTGAGTGGGCGAGGATATGGCAAATGGAGTATAACGTTGAGAAATGCGAGGTTATACACTTTGGAGGAAATAATAACAAATGGGATTACTATCTCAATGGAAACAAATTAAAACATGCTACCGTGCAAAGGGACCTGGGGGTCCTTGTGCATGAGACGCAAAAGCCCAGTCTGCAGGTACAACAGGTGATCAAGAAGGCAAATGGGATGTTGGCCTATATTGCGAGGGGGATAGAATATAAAAGCAGGGATGTCTTGATGCACCTGTACAGGGCATTGGTGAGGCTGCAGCTGGAATACTGTGTGCAGTATTGGTCCCCTTATATGAGGAAGGATATATTGGCATTGGAGGGAGTGCAGAGAAGGTTCACCAGGTTGATACCGGAGATGAGGGGTTTGGATTATGAGGAGAGGCTGAGGAGATTGGGTTTGTACTCGTTGGAGTTTAGAAGGATGAGGGGGGATCTTATGGAGACTTATAAGATAATGCGGGGGCTGGATAGGGTGGAGGCGGAGAGATTCTTTCCACTTAGTAAGGAAGTTAAAACTAGAGGACACAGCCTCAAAATAAAGGGGGGTCGGTTTAAGACAGAGTTGAGGAGAAACTTCTTCTCCCAGAGGGTGGTGAATCTCTGGAATTCTCTGCCCACTGAGGTGGTGGAGGCTACCTCTCTGAATATGTTTAAAGCGCGGATGGATGGATTCCTGATCGGTAAGGGAATTAAGGGTTATGGGGATCAGGCGGGTAAGTGGTACTGATCCACGTCAGATCAGCCATGATCTTATTGAATGGCGGGGCAGGCTCGAGGGGCTAGATGGCCTACTCCTGCTCCTATTTCTTATGTTCTTATGTTCTCAAGCTTCAATCTGAGCCAGTTACAATGTACTCAGCTTTACTAATGAGATAGTTAAGAACGGAGTCACCTCCATCAATGTGGCCTGGAATCTCACACCAGGGTCAGGACAACATTGCCCATGGCAACGAGAGATTTCCAGACGTGAGTGGGCAACATATCCAAATACAATATCAATTGTTGCATCTGGGAGGTGATCGCAACCCTAAGAGGCAGTTACATTGTGTTCTCTCTCAGGAGGGAAATGTTCTTGGTGAGTGGGACATGGACTTACAAGGCTCTTGGGATTTTCAGTAGAGACATTAACTGTATCAATGTGATTCTGGTGGGACCCATGTTATCAGGGAGAGGTTTAACCATAGAATCCCTACAGTGCAGAAGGAGGCCACTTGGCCCATTGAGTCTGCTCTGGCTCTCTGAAAGAGCATCCTATTCAGGCTCACGCTCCCCGACCCAATCCCGTAACTCCTGTGCATTTACCACGGCTAATCCACCTAACCTACACATCTTTGGACACTAAGGGGCAATTTAGCATGGTCAATCCATCTAAGCTGCACATCTTTGGACTGTGAGAGGAAACCGGAGCACCCAGAGGAAACCCACGCAGACACAGGGAGAACGTGCAAACTCCACACAGTCACCCAAGTCCAGAATCGAACCCAGGTCCCTGGCACTGTGAGGCAGCAGTGCTAACCACCGTGCCACCCCCGTACCGCCCAATCACAAGAATCACAAATGTTATCTTTCCATCAACGTGTAGGTGGTATGTGACCATGCATAAGTACATCATGTCAATGATGCCCACTATTCTGGTAGCATCCACATTGCCTTCATTCTGTGGCAATCTGTTCCCACTGTCTTTGGACCTCCAGGAACATCCACTAGATGGCTGCTCAGGGACAAAAGGCTACACACTGTGTACATGGCTGATGACACTCCACCACCAACTGACCACATGTCAGCGGATGTATAACGAGAGTCGCGGAGGCTATAGGAACATCGTGGAGCAGATTATTAATTTGTTGAAGCAACATTTCTGAGACTTGGACTACTCAGTGATGGAGTCCTCCAGTAGACCATGAAGCATCTCTCAAGTTCATGGTGATCTGATCTGTCCTCCACCATATCATCATCATGAAGGCATTGCCAATGTCACCAGGAATTCGCAGGCCACCTCAGGAGGAAAAGAAGGAAGAAAAGGAGACAGGAGGAGGCAAGGAGGAGGCATCCAGACTCCTTCATTGTGGATGGGGCGTCTGAGAACTTCCCACAGGACAGTGCAGATTGAAAATCTGGAGTCACGTTCCACCATCGCTAGTACAGACTTTTAGCTTGGCTTCTTAAAATCACTGAAGTTCTTTTGAGGCTTTGACATAGGCTCAGGAGAGTCAGGCTACATATAAAATGTACAATTTTTATGTCCAAACCTTCCACTCCCCCTTCCTCCCTTCCCCCTCCTCCTCCCTCATATTCTTCACTGACCTCTCTCCCTTACCTCCTTGTTTACAGAGACAACAGAACTGTTGTGTTAATATGAAAAAAAATATTGATCGTTGTATTAAAGAGAAAAAAAATATTTTATTGTAAGAAATTTGAAAAGATGAGGCAATTGAACAAAGTGTCATAGTGCAGCTGTTAAAGTAAAATATTTAGTTAAATGTTAGCATGGTTTCAAAGTTTTGTATTTTTAACATTGGGTGGGATTTTATGGCCTTGCTCATCCCAAAACTGTAAGATCCCGCCCGAGGTCAACGGACCTTCTCATGGTCTGCCCCTCGCTCGCTCCAATTCCCATGGCAGGTGCCGTGGTAAAATTCCTGCCATTATTTTTGTTAATAAATGTTTTCCATTAGAGTGTACAAAATGCTACTAATGCTCTACTGAAACATTAAAACTAACCTTTTAAATATGAAATTATACAAATGCTTTATTGAAACATCAAAACAGAACAGTTAATCTGAGATCATTATAAATGAAGTAAGCAGGGCAGAAGATTTTGATTTGATTTATTATTGTCACATGTATTAGTATATAGTGAAAAGTATTGTTTCTTGCGTGCTACCAGACAAAGCGTACCGTACATAGAGAAGGAATGGAGTGAGTGTAGAATGTAGTGTTCCAGCCATAGCTAGGGTGTAGAGAAAGATCAACTTAATGCGAGGGAGGTCCATTCAAAAGTCTGATGGCAGCATTTAAATGGTCATTGGATAAACATATGGATGATATTGGAATAGTGTAGGTTAGATGGGCTTTAGATTGGTTTCACTGGTCGGCGCAACATAGAGGGCCGAAGGGCCTGTACTGCGCTGTAATGTTCTATGTTCTATGTTCTTTTCCGAGGCAGCGGGAAGTGTAGACAGTGTCAATGCGTAGGAGGCTGGTTTGAGTGATGGATTGGGCTTCGTTCACGACCCTTGTATTTTCTTGCAGTCTTGGTCAGAGCAGGAGCCATACCAAGCTGTGATACAACCAGAAAGAATGCTTTCTATGGTGCATCTGTAAAGTTGGTAGGAGTTGTAGTGGACGTGCCAAATTTCCTTAGTCTTTTGAGAAAGTAGAGGAGTTGGTGGGTTTTCTTAACTATAGCATCTGCATGGAGGGCCCAGGACAGGTTGTTGGTGATCTGGACAACTAAAAACATGAAGCTCTCAACCATTTCTACTTTGTCTCCATTGATGGAGACAGGGGCATGGCCTCCACTACGCTTCCTGAAGTTGATGACTATCTCCTTCATTTTGTTGACATTGAGGGAGAGATTATTATCATCGCACCAGTTCACAAGATTCTCTATCTCTTTCCTGTGCTCCGTCTCATCATTGTTTGTGATCCAACCCACTATGGTGGGTCATCAGCAAACTTGAAAATCGAGTTGGAAGGGAATTTGGCCAGTCATAAGTATATAAGGAGTTCAGTAAGGGAAGAATACTAATGATAATCACATTTAGATTTCCACGGCCCAAAATGTGAACTCTCCTTTGCTCAACCTCATGCAATAAGGTATCCAAATCATAGTTCAAGAAGTTCTGACCTCTCTTCTTCACAATCACATTTTCAGTTTCCATTTTCTATACAAACACTTATAAGAATGCCACATGTAAAGTTATATTAATTTAATGCAGATTTAAATAGGCGTTTCACAGATTTAAAACAAATAACAAAACCTATGTTCATTTATACTTCTTAAACAATACTCATCCTCAATCATAAAAATAAAATTAAAAATTACACTTTGAATGAGCCAACAACAATAGGATTAACTACTTAAAGTTAAAAGTTTATTTATTAGTCACAAGTAAGACTCACAGTAACCCTGCAATGAAGTTACTGTGAAATTCCCCTAGTCACCACATTCTGGCGCCTGTTCGGGTCAATGCACCTAACCAGCATGTCTTTCAGACTGTGGGAAGAAACCGGAGCACCCAGAGGAAACCCATGTAGACACGGGGAGAATGTGCAAACTCCACACAGACAGTGACCCAAGCCGGGAATCAAACCCGGGTCGCTGGAGCTGTGAGGCAGCAGTGCTAACCACTATACCAACGTGCCACCCTTCTGTACCACCGTGCCGCCCTAAAAGAAATAGCCAAAACAACGATAAAAAAGCTTCAACATACCAAAGTTAAAGTTTATTTATTAGTCACAAGTAAGACTTACATTAATACTGCAATGAAGTTACTGTGAAATTCCCCTAGTTTTATAACAGCAGAGACTCCTTCTGCTCTGTTTTCAATACAAAACTGCTACTTCCAAGCAAGACCTCAATGGATATTTCCAAGCTGACCCTGTCAGAAGAGGATTGATTAGAGTCCTCCTGTGCCACGCTGGGGCCTTTGGAGGTTGTATCATTGAAGGCCAAAGGCTGCTGCTCCCATCGGGAGTTACATTGCAATTTTTGAACGCAGGGAAGTGGGCAAAAAAAATCTTCTATTTTTGGCAGTCCATTGGAAATTATGGGCCATTGTGCCTTAACTCCTCCTCAGTGTGAATTTCGTGCCTTCCTGTTCCAAATTTCGAAACTGTACCCTTTCACAATGTAAGTTTGGAAAAGGAAGGAGAATGAATCCAACTAAGCTTATCCACTCCACTTGGCGAGCAGCCGTCTCAGAGAAGTGTCTCCTGCATGGTTACATTGTTTAGTGTCAGTTAGGGTCTAATATGCAGCATTTAGATCTTGCTCATCACATAAGGATATCATCACGTATAATTGCACAAGCACACCTCTTGAAGCCAAGAGTCTGGAATATCTAACAATCCTTCAATGCTGCTTGGGATTGTTGGAGCTCTTGCAATAAAATGCTTGAATTATTGTGTAAAAATGGTTGAATTCTGGTAGTAAAAGATTAATTGAACCTTTGTAGTAAAACGTGATTACGTTTTTGCAGTAAAACATTAAACATATATAAACTTGATTGAATTCTTGACACGAATTATGGAAGACTTTTGAGTTAACATTCCTTTTCAAATTTCAGACCAGCTGAACTTTGAGATTTGCAGATTCTATGAGCATCTTTCTGAAGTACAGTTCGCTTTTAAAACAGGCACATGCAGTATTTGTGGGAATGCCTCACTCCATCAATTTAAGGTCGTGTGGAGTGATATTACAAGTTGGAAATACTATTATTGTGCAGATAATCATAAAGAGGAGCAGGAATCTGATGCCCAGATAGAACAGCAACAACATGGACTGAGAATTACCGTACTGTTGTGACATATGCCTGTTGCTACTTAGTGGAAAAGGAAATGAATACGCTAACCATGTTGACTGATCAATGAGTCACCCATCTGATACATCTGTAAACTGTGTATTGGATGATCCTTATAGAAACATCAAAAATAGAAGCAGGAGCAGGCCATTTGGCCCATCAAACCGGCTCCGCCATTCATTTTGATCATGGCTGATCATCAAATTCAATATCTTGATAGTATCACAGCTTGGTATGGCTCCTGCTCTGTCCAAGACCGCAAGAAACTACAAAAGGTCATGAACATAGCCCAACCTATCACGCAAACCAGCCTCCCATCCATTGACTCTGTCTACACTTCCCACTGCCTCAGAAAAGCAGCCAGCATAATTAAGGACCCCACGCACCCTGGACATACTCTCTTCCACCTTCTTCCGTTGGCAAAAGATACTAAAGTCTGAGGTCACGTACCAACCGACTCAAGAACAGCTTCTTCCCTGCTGCCATCAGCATTTTGAAAGACCTACCTTATATTAAGTTGATCTTCTCTACACTCTAGCTATGACTGTATTCAAGAGGTGGCTAGATATAACACTTCGGGGCGAATGGGATCAAAGGTTATGGGGAAAAAGCAGGATTAGGCTATTGAGTTGGATGATCAGCCATGATCATAATGAATGGCGGCACAGGCTCAAAGGGCCAAATGGCCTTCTCTTGTTCCTATCTTCTATGTTTCTATGTTTCTATGACTGTAACATTACATTCTGTAGCCTCTCCTTTTCTTCTCTATGTATGGTATCCTTTGTATAGCACACAAAAAATAATACTTCTCACTGTATCCCATTACATGTGACAATAATAAATCAAATCAACTCAATTCCTGATCCTGCCTTCCCCCCATATTCCCTGATCCCTTTAGCCCCAAGAGTGATATCTAATTTAATTTCCTCTTGAAATCACACAATATTTTGGCTTTAACTGCTTTCTGTGGTAATGAATTCCACACATTCATCACTCTCTGGGTGAAGAAATTTCTCCTCACCTCAGTCCTAAAAAGTTTACCCTTTATCCTCAAGCTATAACCCCTAGTTCTGGACTCTCCCACCATCAGGCACATTCTTTTGGAATCTACCCTGTCTAATTCCGTTAGAATTTTATAAGTTTCTATGAGATCCCCTCTCACTCTTCTAAACTCCAATGAATACAATCCTAACCGACTTAGTCTGTCCTCATATGACAGACCTGCCATCCCAGGAATCAGCCTGGTAAACCTTTGCTGCACACCTGCTACAGCAAGGACATCCTTCCTCAGATAAACACACCAAAACTGCATGCAACACTCCAGGTAAGGTGTGGGCCTCACCAACAATTGCAGTAAAATATCCCTAATCCTATACTCAAATCCTCTTGCTATGAAGGCTGGTGTCGCAAAAGAATGAAACAGAAAAATAGTGCAATGGTATGGCAGTGCCATCGTTCAGAGGAGATTTGCTATGGTACTTACTGCAGATGGGTACAATTGGCTTGCTACTGACTAGGAGTCTGCAGACCTAGTTGTCTTCAGTCACTGGCAGTTATGTGTGTTTTGTCCTTCAGATAGGTTTGACAGCCTAATGATCATTTAGAACAGTCAAGCTTTATACCTATCAATATTTCTGATATGCCTTCTATCATATTGTATTACTTCAATTTTGAAATGTTGGCCTAGCAATGTTAGACTATGAGTCAAGGGATACAAGTGGAAAGGAGGGGCTAGGAAAGTTATCCTGCTGCCCTCTGTTTAATTCTGGTAGGTAATAAATGCTGTTGAACAAAGGAGGGAAAGTTGTTGGAAATATGAAGCAGGTTTATTAATCCATATTGGTGCAAGATTTGAATACCTCCTCTTCCAGCCTGGTCATTCTGAGTTGCCACATTGATTGATTAAAGGCATCCCAATTACCAAGGCCATCATCTTCCACTGGGCCTGTACTATCCAATTCATCAATCTCTTTCCCACAGTCTGAAAGATTCGCTGATTCTTTCCTCTTACTTGGCCCATTGAAACATCAATTATTGGAGCCTGAGAATGTAGGCCCTGTTGCAACTTCCTCACACATTGCCCTCTCAGTTAATCTTCTTGTTTTTCAATGTTCTCGTACAAAAGCAAAATGACTGCGGATTCCAAAAATCTGAAATGCAAACCAAACGTGCTGGAGTTACTCAGCAGATCTGTCAGAGAAACAATGTTAACATTTCAGGTTGATGACCTTTTGTCAGAATTTCGTAATTTCAGTGCTCTCTGTTTTATTTCCCAATGCTCAATTTTTGTCACGGTTCAAAAACTGCAACAGCACCAGATTGCAATCCCCCAAGGATGAGGCCTCAATGGACAGTGACAACAATGCTGGGAGCCTGGTACGAACATGATTTTATAAGTAGACAAATATAATTAACTTAAGGAAATGAAAATACCAAGGGGCCAGGGATGTTCCCTCTGAAACACGTCTGCTGAGAACACTCACATGAAATAAAATCCAGACTATCTTCTCTATTTCTTCTTAATTATCTTTAAATTTACTGGTTGCAATATTGCTATACTTCCTCCTCAATTCTCTCAGTATTTTTCAGTTTCCTTTCCTCTCAGCCCAGTTGAAGTTTGTCCTCTGCTCCCTTTGGGTGGAATCTTGTGGAGGTGACAAGGGTGTCAGCTGTTAGCTAGAGAGTCAACGAGAGCCTCCAACCCAATCTTGTCGCCTCTTTTGCTGAAGGGCCGCTGCACCTTGTGCCACCCTTGGGATGAAGGACTCTGGGAGTGGAATTCCCACTCACTGAGAGCTCTTGGCCAATCAGAGGCCAGTAACTCTTTGATGTTTAGCAGTGCCACTGGGGAGCTTGATTCCAGGGCAAGGCCCACTGTTGGCATATCAGGTGCTGCTGCCAGTACTATACCCACCCGAGACCTTAGATTGGGGAGGGACCCAGGTAGAAGTCAGTTTTTTTGTTTTTTCATAGGCTGTGGTCTTCGCTGGCTAGGCCAGCATTTATTGCCCATCTCTAATTGCCCTTGAGAAGGTGGTGGTGAGCTGCTGTCTTACATTGCTGCAGACCATATGGTGTAGGTATACCCACAGTGCTGTTAGGGAGGGAGTTCGACGATTCTGACCCATTGACAGTGAAGGAATAACATAGTTTCAATTCAGGATGGTGAGTGGCTTGGAGGGGAAGTTGCAGGTGGCGGTATTCCCATGTGTCTGCTGCCCTTGTCCTTCTAGTCCTGGGTTTGCAAGGTGCTGTCGAAGAAGTGTTAATGAGCTCCTGAAGTGCGACTTGTAGATGGTATACACTGCTGCCACTATCCGCCAGTGGTGGACGGAGTGAATGTTTGTGGAAAGGATGCCAATTAAGCAGACTGCTTTGCTCTGGATGATGTCATGCTTCATGAGAGTTGTTGGAGTTGCACTTACCAAGGCAAGTGGAGATTATTCCATCACATTCCTGACTTATGCCTTGTAGATGGTGGACAGGCTTTGGCGGGGTCAGGAGGTGAGTTCTCGCTGCAGGATTCCTGGCCTCTGACCTGCTCTTGTAGCCACAGCATTTATATGGCTAGTCCATGGTTCTGGAAAATGTGAAGAGCCAAACTTCAAAGCGAGACCACAGATGAGGAACATTCAAACAACAGGGAGAGAGATCTTCAACTCCCACAATGATCATGACCACACAGAAAAATAAAAACTGGGTTCATACCATGAATGAACATCATAAACATTTTCACTAGAAAAAAAATGGTCCCTAAGCAGAGGAGATGGGGAATTGACAAAGAGAAGTTCAACTCTAAGGAGTGGGAAAAACCCAGCAGAAGAAGACAAATAAGTGCCAGAATCATAGATTGCAAGTCAAACTCTGAATCAACAAAGATTTGCCAAATTAGCAGAGTCTAAAGTTCCACTAAATGTGACCAGAATGAGATCTGGACAAATTGTCAATCCTCCAGACCATCTGAATTTATAAACTCAAAGAGTTGGTGGGGGGAGAAGGAGTAGCATGACTGTAATGTAACTACATAGGACAGAGGCCTGGGGGAGGTGTGGTATAAGGGTATCTGGCATAGCAAGACTTAATATGGGACTAGGAAGCAGTATTGTAAAGAGACACATGACCTGAGACTAGAGTCAGTTGTGCACTAGACAGAGACCTGTGTAAAAGCAAGCCTGGAGTTAGCTTATAACTTGGGCTATACTCTGTACATATGTGCACAGTTATGTGTTATCAAGAAACACTTAACGTTCAGTCATTCATGACTCAGAATCTCTTTGAGAGACCAGCTGAACTGAATATATAACATACAACAGATAAGTACTTCACGACTCGGCCAATTTGGTCAGTAGTGATGCTAGTGTGTCACTCTTGTATAATTTCAGCTATAAAATGCAACAGTTTAAAACCAACTTCATTCATTTTAACTTTACTCATCACTGGACTCTTCACTCACTAAGCCTGTGATCAATTTTAATTGATAGGCGAGCCCACTGGTGGAACATGCCAATAGCGCAGCCCTTCCAAGGCAAATAGGCTAGAATCATTTTGAGAACTCGGCTTCATTTAAATGGAACAGGTGAGAAGCTGGATTTCAACCAGTCCAATTGGACCACCTGAGAAATGCAGGCCTGCACCATTCTAATTCTTGGGGAGCAGTTGTGGGAGGGAGTTGTAGGTAGCTGGGATGGCAGTAGTCCTAGTGTTTTTTGGGGCACGGGTAACAGCCCTCTTCGGACCACACAAAAACAATTTAATACTTATCTATCCAAAGCCCACTGGGCTCTATCACTAGTGGAGCTTGCCAGAGAGCTCATACTATTTGACCAGTTCTAGCCTAAAATGGAATTCAAAATCTCCTTATGTGACCCAAATTTGATCTTTTACAAGGGGGTCTGCAGCCTATAACAGACAGGCTCTTTAACTACCTGGTGAGAGGTCCTTCTAGAAGTGGGAATATGTTGATCATCATTGTACTAAATCTCCCAACTCAATTTTGGAAGTTAATCCCAGGATTTCTCCGATTGGATGGATTGCATTGTTAGAGCTAATTTCTCATAGCCCTTTTTCAGTGCTTCTTCTTTATGTTGAAGTCTCAGTTAGAGCCAAGTTTTTGGTAAATCAGCAACCTACTTTAGCTGTTATATAAACAGTGAAACATTGTTCTGAGAAAAATAATCTCTGCGATTTAGAAGAAAACCGAGATAAAAAAAATCTTTCATAAAGATGTAAACAAAATGAATAACAGAAGACAGCATGAAAAATGCACTGCCAAACCAGAACAAATAAAGGCTAAGATTTCTTGGAGCTTTTGAGAGCCCACGGCTGCTCACATTGCTTTCCGCAGGCCCCTTCACAGGTAGATAATGGGGGCTTCCTTCTCAATCCCAGTTTAAGCAGATGGGAAATAGTTTTTCAGTCCATTATTCTAAGTTTTAATTGAAGTGCTGGCCCCTTTTCAGCAAGGCATGATAGGCCTGTCCAAAAAAAAACGGCTGTAAAATCACACTCAATTCTAAAGGGACACAGCTCTAGCCATTTGGACTTTAGCCAGACCTTCGGCTCCCCGGGACTGTTCCACTTCAATGCCATCAGCAAGCTAAATTGGAAGGCATGGGGATCGTCCATGTAGTAGGAAGGCTTACAAACAATTTCTAAAGAATAAAAATTATAGGTCTTAGACCTGAGTAGTTTAAAAGAAAAAAGACAATCCTCTTACAAGCAAAAGAAAATTATAATAGTTCGTTTTGAGTTTACTCTATTGTGAAAAACATTTGATCTCGCTTGCCAACTTCCAAATTCCTTTTGCAACAGAAAAACAGGAAGACAGTTTCCTCTCCCATCCCCCGCTTTGCCTTTAAGGACAATCTTACCCTTCATTTTCTTTGGCTCTCACGATGTTTCCTGCAGAACACTGCAATCTCCAATCTCACATAAACTGATGGTGCTCTGCACACCCTTAGTTTTACACTCTATGTGTTAACCCCATAATCTATGCTTACCTAGGGCACCTTTAGAATGTAAGCTGTAAAATTCTACTCATTGTCCAGCCTTATTCAATCCATTTCTCACTCTGGTGATCTGGAAAATGAATTAAATTCCTCAATGCAGTGCAACAACAAACAGTGAAAATACTTACCCAAAAGTCGCCCACTTTCCAAGTTAGTGACGGTCCCTGTGTGAATTTGAGACAATCTCAAACTGTCCCATTTACAGGGACCTACAAAGCACCTGACCTCCGACCAAGAATAGGGAAGGAAATAGAAGTGGAGGTCAGTGCACCACCTACTCCAGGGGCGGGATTTTCCAGCCGCGCTTGCCCAAAATCAGAAGATCCCACCCAAGGTCAATGGAACTTTGAATGGTCCGACCCCCCGCCCGCTATGATACCCGTGGCGGGCGGGCCGGGAAAATTCCGCACCAGATCTTTTGTATTGGTTTTTCTTTCATGCACGACATCTCCACATCCAACCAGAAATGCTCGCAAAGTGCACTCAGTTGAGATTGGATGTGGTGAGACCCTTTCCCCTTCATGTGTTTCTCCAGAAATAAGCCATTGCGCAGAGAAAAACACACTTACGTTTTCAAGGTTCGTAGTGCAAATTCACTGAAAATCTCACTGACAGACTACTTCACATCTTAAGGCATAGAAGCTGTTGGAAAACCAACTTTTATTTAAACCAAAACCTGGATCACATCCTAGAAATTTCTGAACCCCGCAGTTTTAAATGGAATTTTCCATTAAAATTAATCCAAATCCAAAAATGCTAAGTAATTTTGAAATGTTATCTCAGTGCTATAGTTATCCTAGACTGAAGCATTTCAGGATGAACTGTTTCATGTGACATTTGTTTACCCTTTGGCTGATTTGTTCTTCCTGTAAGCTGATGAAGTTTATGCCGAATCGAAATGACTGGGAGTCTAGCTGTTCTCAAGTTTTATTTGACTGCTGCTTTCCTCTGTTACATTTTTATGCCAGGGAACCAGCGAAGGCACTGCACCTCCTGTCTGTGTATCACTGCTGTATGTATTTTAAGATTGGCTTGAAAATACACCACAGGAGACTCCCACAAACAGCAATGAGATAATGACCAGATCATCCTTGTTAGTGATTTTGTCAGGATGTTGGGAGAACTCTTCTTCAAATCCCTTGGGATCTCATATGTCCACCTGAGAGAGCAGAAAGAGCCTTTGCTTAACATCTCATCTGGAAGTTACGACTTCAGCTACGACTCTCACCAACTTTTACAGATGCACCATAGAAAGCATTCTTTCTGATTGTATCGCAGCTTGGTATGGGTCCTGCTCTGCCCAAGACCGCAAAAAACCGCAAAAGGTTGTGAATGTAGCCCAATCCATCACGCAAACCAGCCTCCCATCCATTGACTCTGTCTACACTTCCCGCTGCCTCGGCAAAGCAGCCAGCATAATTAAGGACCCCACACACCCTAGACATTCTCTCTTCCACCTTCTTCCATTGGGAAAAAGATACAAAAGTCTGAAGTCACGTATCAACCGACTCAAGAACAGCTTCTTCCCTGCTGCCGTCAGACTTTTGAATGGACCTACCTTGCATTAAGTTGATTTTTCTCTACACTCTAGCTATGACTCTAACACTACATTCTGCACTCTCTCCTTTCCTTCTCTATGAACGGTATGCTTTGTCTGTACAACGTGCAAGAAACAATACTTTTCACTGTAAGCTAATACATGTAACAATAATAAATCAAATCAAATCAAAGTTATCTCTCCTAATGAATCATCCAATGATCTCCCATTCCTACTCGTTAAGATGCTAAACTGTGATTATCGAGATTGAGCACTGATTGGGTGATTTAATTTCACTCTGCTGGAGAAAAGGGACTGATAATTAAAGCAATTTACAGACAAACAACTACAGGATATGGTTTTTTTTGTAGAGTGTTTTTGCACAACCATAAGTGCCTTACATGGTCACTTCAGAGGACAAAAAGAACCAAAGCTACATGTAGGCCCAATTGGGTAGAGTGATTCTTCTAAATTGGGTAGAGTGATTCTTCTAAAGAACATCAGTCTATGGTTGTATGATCCAGCATCTTCCATGATGCTTTTTTTTCTATTGGAAGCCCAATATTTTATTGAATTCAATTTCACATCTTTTCATGGAACTTGAATTTGAGATGTAGTAGGCTATTAACATAGCATAACCACTGAATGACTATTCCCAGAATAGGCAGATAATCTCCACCCCATGAAGCTTGTGAATAAGCAAACAGAGTGGAAATGAATAGAACTATAAGCTCCATGAAACTTTGAAAGGAAGCTGGTGTGACGGAATAGAGTTCCAACTCTGGGTCAGGATTTCACAGAAATTCAATCCAAACATTAATAGGAAAGAAGAAAACTCAAATGAGGAGAATTTGCGCTAACCTTTGGTGAAAACTGAGCCAACCATTGTACCATCAGCTATACAAAGCGTTAGTCAGACCAGACCCAGAGTATTGTGAGCAGTTCTGGGAGCCTCATATTAGGAAGGGTGTTGGTCTTGTAGCTGGGAGTACAACGTGGATTTACTAGAATGATACCTGAGCTCCAAGGGTTAAACTGTGAGGAGAGATTAAGCAAACTGTATTCCTTAAGGGTAATTTGATCCACATTTTCAAGATATCAAAGGGAGGGAATGGGTGGGCTGGATTTGGAGAAGCTATTTCTACTAGTTTGGGAATTTAGGACCAGGGGCACATAGTCAAAGAATTAGAGCCAGATATTTCAGGAAGGAATTTAGGAAACACATCTTAACACAAGATGTCAGAGAAATTTGTTACTCTCTTCTGCAAATGGCAGTTGATGACAGATCAATTATTAATTTTAATTCTGATTTTTGTTATCGAAAGGTATTAATGGATATCAGGCAAAGAAGTTAGATTGCAGATCTGGCATGATCTCATTGACTGGCAGGACAGGCTTGAGGATTAAATGGCCTCCTTCGTTCCGATGTCCCTATATGTGTAACAAGTGTTCCAGCACAGAACCAGCTTGCTTCCATTTCAAGACGAGTGCAAATTTTCATTTAATGTAGAATTTCAACATTTCTGATACATTGCAGAATAGTGTAGCTTCATTAAAAGTTGTGTTAAAATCAAAGGTAAGTAATTTTGAACCATCTATTTAGCTAATTTCTGTAGTTTTACTTAATGTTGTCTGGATGTCCATCAGAGAAACATTTGATTAAAAACATACATCATGCATTTAGTCTGGACAAGCTGGTAACATGTTTTAGCAGAAATTATTTGCAATGTTGTATTTTCTATTTTTTTTCCATTGACAGCTTCCTATCTTCCACATTCCATACATTTGAAGTTATCCAGAACTCTGCTGTCCTAAATTCTAACTCGCACCAAATCCCATTTAATCCCATGCTCGCTGACATACCTTGACTCCCTTTTAACAGTGCCTCGATTTTAAAACTCTCATCCTTGTTTTCAGATCAATCCATTGTTCTTTCCTTCCTCATCTCTGTAATCTCTTACAACCATCTGTGATAGCTTCCACTTCTGGTGTCCAAGATTTGAAATGCTTCTCCATTGGTGGCCATGCCTTTGGTTGGCAACACTTGAACCCTGGAATTTCATCCCTAAACCCCTCTGACTCGCTTCCTCCCTTTCCTCCTTTAATCCTGATTTTAGGCCTTGGATGAAGTGAACCAATTTTCCTATTCTCTGAAATTGTCTATTTATCAGTCTCCTGCATTCTCTGGCTTTCCAGTTGATGCTGTGATATCTGCTTGTTAAAGATCACAAGGACAACACCTTATCCTTCCATTGCATTTCCTACATTACAATAGTGATTCCACTTCAACATTTCTTCATTGGCTGTAAAGCGATTTGGGATGTCCTGTGATCATGCCAGGTGCTTTATAGGAACATAGGAACAGGAGTAGGCCATTCAGCCCATCTGCGATTCAGTACAATCATGGTTGATCAGACACTTCAATGTCTTTTACACACATTAACCCCATATTCCTTTACATTATTGTTATAAATGTAAATTTGTTCTATTCTTTCTTTATATCACTCCAATGTTTTATGTTCCAAATTATTTTTCCCCAGTTTGTCAACATTTGAAAATATTTTGAATTGTGGGTAATTCAGACTTATTTACAATTACTCATGACTTTTCTTGTAAAGGGAGGCATCATTTAGATGCAGAGAATTACAAGTTAATTTTGAAGATTTAGAAATGTTTTCATAAAATCCTACTTTGTATAAAAGGGCCCAGCTTTTCCAACTGTAGAATATACTGATCCATTCTCTCTCTGTTCTATATACTGTCTGGCAGTTAACATGCCACTTTCAAATCTTAATCTGTTCTTTCCTTTTAACAAAGAATTTTGTGACAATGCCATATTCCTCCTCCGATGTTCCAGTTCTGGTTTCTGGTTGCAACTTAATCTGGTTACAGGAAAGAGCAAAACTAAGACAGATTTAAATAAAACAATAGCACTTTGCCAACAGATGATAACTGTAAACATGAATGATTGTCAGATTGCTTTACACAGTGCAATAGCACCATCTGCTGAGGGACTACTCCAAACTTTTTCAGCTTATGCATTTCATCTTATAAGACCATAAGACCAAGGAGCAGAATTAGGCCACTCAGCCCATCGAGTCTGCTCCGTCATTCAATCATGGCTGATATTTTTTCTCATCCCCATTCTCCTGCCTTTTCCCCATAACCCCTGATCCTCTTATCAATCAAGAATCCTTCCCAAAAGCTTCAAATCCTCCTCAAAGTGTGATGACATTGAACCAGTATTTTACAAAATTCATCATAATATCCTGGATTTTGTATTTGTTTGTAAACTATTTATAAACTTCAGAGTTCACAATGGTGTTTTAGCTGTTTTCCTAACCTGCCCTGCCACTTTCAATGATTTGTGCGCATATACCTCCCAACCCCCACGTCGTCCGCACCCACCCCGGGTCTCTCTGTTCATGCGCTTCTTTTAGAATGTGTTAAAGACACTCAGGCGAGTGTCCTAAGGCGGTTAAGAAGATATATGGGATAGTTGCCTTTATTAGCCGAGACATTGAATATAAGAGCAGGGATGTTGTGATGAAACTGTATAAAATGCTGGTCGGGCCACAGCTGGAGGACTGTGTGCAATTCCACACTATAGGAAGGATGTGATTGCATTAGAGAAGGTGCAGAGGAGATTCACCAGGATGATGCTTGGTCTGGAGCGTTTCAGTTATCAAGAGAGACTGGACAGGCTGGGGTTGTTTTCCTTGAAGCCGAGAAGGCTGAGGGGAGACCTGATTGAGGAGTATAAAATTATGAGGGGCATAGATATGGTGGATTGGAAGGAACTTTTCCCCTTGGCAGGGCAGTTAATAACCAGGGGGTATGGATTTAAGTTAAGGGGCAAGAGGTTTATAGGAGATGTGAGGAAAACCTTTTTCACCAAGAGGATGGTGGGAATCTGGAACTCACTGCCTAAAAAGGTGGTAGAGGCAGGAACCTTCACAACATTTAAGAAGCATTTAGATGAGCACTTGAAATGCCATAGCGTACAAGGCTACAGACCAAGTGCTGGAAAATGGGATTAGAATAGATAAATGCTTCATGGCTGGCGTGGATATGATGGGCCGAAGGGCCTCTTTTCATGCTAGAAAACTCTTGACTTTGTGACTCTACCCATATAGCTGAAGTCCATCATCCCTGGAAATGTTTCTGAATCCTTCCCAAAAGCTTCAAATCCTCCTCAAAGTGTGATGACATTGAACCAGTATTTTACAAAATTCATCATAATATCCTGGATTTTGTATTTGTTTGTAAACTATTTATAAACTTCAGAGTTCACAATGGTGTTTTAGCTGTTTTCCTAACCTGCCCTGCCACTTTCAATGATTTGTGCGCATATACCTCCCAACCCCCACGTCGTCCGCACCCACCCCGGGTCTCTCTGTTCATGCGCTTCTTTTAGAATGTCTTTTCATTTATATTGCCTCCCCCCCATTCATTCTACCAAAATGCACCATTTCGCACTTAATTTGTGTTAAATTTCATCTGCTACCTGACCAGCCAACTACCCCCACCCACTGCCATTCTACCGACCTCTTAATGTTTTGTAGTCTATTACTATTCTGCTCATTGTTCACCATACCTCCGTAACATGGGAGACCTCTTTTTTTAAATCTCAGTTCTATCTTGGATTGAAGTCATTGCCTAATAAATCTTAGGTACTTTCTCAGTTTTATAACACAATGCTGACTTCCACAGTCTAATGTTGAACATGCAACTAAAAAAAGTCATTTACTGATAAAGTAAACAACATTTTTAATGTGGCCCTGATGAATAAAGACTGTTTTGTCTGTGGCTGCGTGATTTCATTCCATTCTCTTCCCATTTGGGTGATTTATATCCAGTACTGTTTGCTCAGCTATCTTAAAGTCACCAAAAATGCTTCTTCCTATCTCTGAAATTTAAACTTGACCATGCTTCCTAATCACTTCCTGTCATTACACAAGTCTGGAATGAACAATAGCATTGGAATTCCTGCCACAAACCAGACTTTTTTTCTTCTAAGTGATGTTTTTATTCCCCCAGTAGACAATTTTTTTTCTAAATTGCTTTGTGGGTTAGTGCAAAAACAACTTTTAGAGGTGTTTGGATTCTCTTGTCTCTGCCACCCAAGAGTGCAGCATGTTTGTCCATTACTGCCCTCTTACACACAGTTATAACTATTCACTACAGCTCCTTTAAGAATGACTTACTCACTAACACTGTCTTAAATAGTGAGTACAATTCCTTACTAATACCCTCTCAGTTGGGATTATAATTATTCATTATTGCTCTCTTAAAGTGTGTAAAGTTATCTGCCATTACTTGGGAGTCTTGGAAGAAAATTCGGCATGGCCACTACGGCTCTCACCAATTTTTACAGATGCACCATAGAAAGCATCCTTTCTGGATGTATCACAGTTTGATATGGTTCCTGTTCTGACCAAGACCACAAGAAACTACAAAGTGTTGTGAGCATAGCCCAGTTCATCATGCAAACCCCCAGCCTCCTTTCCATTGACTGTGTCTACACTTCCCACAACCTCGGAAAAGCAGCCAGCATAACCAAGGACCCCACACACCCCGGACATACTCTCTTCCACCTTCTTCCATCGGAAATAAGATACAGAAGTATGAAAACACATACCAACTGACTCTAGAACGGTTTCTTTCCTGCTGCCATTGGACTTTTGAATGGTCCTATCACACATTAAGCTGATCTTTCTCTTCATCCTATCGGTAACTGTAACACTATATTCTGCACCCTACCCTTTCCTTCTCCCCTATGTACTCTATGAACGATATGTTTTGTCTGTAACAGCTCACAAGAAACAATACTTTTCTCTGTATCCCAATAAATGTGACAATAATAAATCAAATCAAATCAATTCTTGTGTATGGTTGTTCTGTTTCTCAGGGATGTTGTTAATATTAAAATGCTCAGTTCTGATTCATTCTCAGTGTCAGAATCCATTTTGAAAGTTACACTACAGCTTTGCAGAGATGTTCCTGAAGGTGGAAATACAGAGACTCACTTCGATGAAAAAGTATTTGAATGGATAAAGAGAAAGCAACATGTTCAAACTTACTCATTGTTCACTGAAACTGAACATGCTCCCTTTTCTGTCATAGAAACGTAGAAACTAGTAGCAGGAGTAGGCCATTCAGCCCTTCAAGCCTGCTCCACCATTCATTTTGATCATGGCTGACCATCGAATTCAACATCCTGATCCCCCCTTCCTCCCATATCCCTTGATCCCTTTAGCGCCAAGAGCTATATCTAATTTCTTTTTGAAATCAGACAACGTTTTGGCCTCAACTACATTCTGTGGTAGTGAATTCTACACATTCACCACGTTCTGGGTGAAGAAATTTCTCCTCACCTCAGTTCTAAAATGTTTACCCTTTATCCTCAAACTATGTTCCCTAGTTCTCGACTCCCCCATCATTGGGAACATTCTTTCTGAATCTACCCTGTCTAGCCCTGTTAGAATTTTAGAAGTTTCCATAAGATCCCCTCTCACTCTTCTAAACTCCAGTGAGTATAATCCTAACCGACTTAGTCTCTCCTCATATGTAGACCTGCCATCCCAGGAATCAGCCTGGTAACTCTTCCCACAGCTAGTGCCCTAACTGCAAATACTTCCAGTGGCAGTTAGAATGGTAACATCTGGAATAAATACAAGTAATTTATTACATAAAAATACTTTACTGAACCAAATAGAAAAAACAAACAAACTTTCAGAAGCTGACCATCTTAATGAATTCCAGTAAAATAAAATCATAAACCTCAAGGAATGATTTGATGCTAAGCAACAAAGTTCTCATGGGGGGGCTTGATGAACATTTTTTACAGCAACAATTTGCATTTATATCGTGCCATCAAAGTAAGAAAATATCCCAGGACATGTCACAGGGTCATTATTAGACAAAAATGAGCACCAGGTCAAAGAAGGAGGCAATTGAACAGGCGATTAACAACTTGGTCGAAGACGTAAGCTTTAAGGAGAGTCTTAGAGGTAGAGTGAGAGTTAGAGTGACAAAGAGTTTTAGGGAATGAATTCTAGAATGTAGGGCCTAGACAACTAAAAGCAAATCTTTCATTGTTGGCCCATCTCCTCAAAATGATCACCTTTTGCAAGGACTCCTGTGTCCTTGCAAAACTCCCATCCCATATCCAACCTCCTTTTTCTCTTGCTAGTTCTTGAATATATTCAGTTCCAAAAGCTGTACCCATCTTTGGGACAGCACCATAATCCCCTTGAGCAGGAGGCAGGTCTCAAAGGGCCCGATTTTACCATTGCGCGGGCGCGAAAATGTGGTAAAGTCGAGCGTGAGGCCATTAACGCGATCCGTGCCCGTGTCCATGTAGATGGCCACTTTACCGAGGCCTGGGAATGGCCGCGATCCGACTCGCACCTGAAATGCATTTGCATGCATGTAAATTGAATTAATTAACTGCCTGCCCAACTTTATCAGCATTTCCCCCTTTATCATTGCGTTTGTGCGTCCAGATTTGGTGCAAAACAGACATGCTCAACAAAATGTCTGTTTCGGGTGCTCCAGCTGCTGAGGAGATAGGTTCAGAGCTTTCAACGGCTCTCTGACTCAGATCGGTGGTGGTGGGGGGGTGGGAGGCAGGTCAGATCATTCTCTGGTGGGGGTGGCAGGACGGGGGAGGCCCGATCACTTTCTGGTGGGGAGGGGGAGGAGGAGGCGGGTCAGGTGTATCTCTGGTGAACGGGGGGGGGGAGGGAGGACAGATCGTTCTCTGGTGGAGAGAGGAGGGCAGTGGGAGGCCAGATTGTTGTCTGGTGGGAGGGGAGGGAGGATGGAGGTCAGATCATTGTCTGGTGGGGGGGAGGGGGAGGAGAGAGGCCAGATGGATCTCGGAGGGGAGGGGCAGGGAGGCCAGATGGATCTCTGGTGGGGGGGGAGAGAGAGGCCAGATGGATCTATGTGGGGGGGAAGGCAGGGGGGAGGGAGGCCAGATGGATCTCTGGTGGGGGGGGGGGAGGCCAGATGGATCTCGGGGCGAGGTGGGTAGGGAGGCCAGATGGATCCCGGGGAGGTGGGGGGGCAGGGGGGTCACTGCCACTCTGCGGGCGATCAGTGGGGGGGGAAAGGGGGCAGAGGGTCGCGATTGGTCTGGGTAGCGGGGAGGGGGGGTGGATAAGGGGGAATGTTATGTTGTGGGGGTGGGGTGATGTCTGTGGGGGCCATCGCTCCCGCTTTTCCCTCCTGAGCCGCTTTATCCGCTTTTTGCGGCCCGGGAGTGATGCAACAGCGGCGCGATTTTCAAATTCTTTTCTAACTGCGCATGTGCAGTTCAGAACTCCGATCATTTCAGGTGCGATAAGCCCCACTCACAGCGCAATTCAGACTCGCGATTTATTTTTCAGGCTGAGTGCGTATGGGAGCGCTTGAGAGCAGATTTCCAAGTCCGACCTTAATTGCGTCCAGATTCAGTGGGCCCATAGGATTATTAAATCCCGACAATGCAGATGGAGGTTATTAGGCCCATCGAGCCTGCACTGACAACAATTCCACCCAGGCCCTATCCACACCCTGTAACCCTGCGTATTTACCCTGCTAATCTCCCTGACAATAGGGGGCAGTTTAGCATAGCCAATCAACGTAACCCGCACACCTTTGGAGTGTGGGAGGAAACCGGAGCACCCAAAGGAAACCCACGCACGGGGGGGGGGGGGGGGGGGCGGGGGGCGGGGGCAGGACTCAAAATACAAAATGCCTAAATGTAACCTCCTAAAGTGAAGAAATTCAAAATCGATTACCTTCAGCTTCCATTGATAGAGGTAGGATGTACTGTTTAATCTCATCATATACAATGATTTTTCTCAGATAATTTCTTATCAGATTAACGCAACTTAATCCAAAATGCCACAATATTGGAAAAAGACAAATGGCTCAGATATTGGAACTATTTTACCCCAAATTAATCAGACGTCAAGCTCCTCAACAAGCTTTTCATAGAGATATTCTTCCTTCTTTCCTCCATCAGTTTCAGCTTTATTTATTCTTTTGTCGGACATGGGTGTTGCTGGCTGGCCAGCATTTATTGCCCATCCCCAATTGCCCTTGAGAAGGTGGTGGTGAGCTGCCTTCTTGAATCGCTGCAGTCCATATGCTGTGGGTTGACCCACAATGCCGTAAGGGAGGGAATTCCAGGATTTTGACCCAGCGACTGCAAAGGAACGGCGATATATTTCCAAGTCAGGACAGTGAGTGGCTAGGAGTGGAACTTGCCGGTGGTGGTGTTCCTTGTCCTTCTAGGTGGAAGTGGTCGTGGGTTTGGAAGGTGCTGTCTAAGGATCTTTGGTGAATTGCTGAAGTGCATCTTGTAGACAGTACACACAGCTGCGACTGGGCATCGGTGGTAGAGGGAATGGATGCTTGTAGATGTGGTGCCAATCAAGTGGCCTGCTTTGTCCTGGATAGTGACAAGCTTCTTGAGTGTTGTTGGAGCTGCACCCATCCAGGCAAGTGGGGAGTATTCCATCACACTCCTGACTTGTGCCTTGTAGACGGTGGATAGGCTTTGGGCAGTCAGGAGGTCAGTTACTCACTGCAGTATTCCTAGCCTCTGCCCTGCCCTTGTAGCCACTGTGTTTATGTGGTGTATCCAGTTGAGTTTCTGGTCAATGGTAACGCCATTGACAGTGGGGGATTCGGTGATGGTAACACCATTGAATATCAAGGGGAATTTGATGACTTCAGCCTTCTCTTCAACTCATCTTGAGCTGCGAGGAGAGGTTATAGGAGGGGGAGATTAAGGGAGGACTGGATTATAGTGACCTGAGTGGAGCAAAGGAAAAATGAGTAGAGGGGAGGCTGAAGTAATCAAGAATGAGAATTGGAATGAAAAGGTTGTCAAGGAGAAAATCAATGTATATGATGACATTAGAGAGTTCATCACTGGAAGGTGGAAGTAATTGATTTTGAATTTCTTTATGTTAGGAGGTTGCATTTGGACATCCATGAACCTCTGTTGAACTGAGTGGTGATTCTTCGAGAACAAAACAATTAGTTCATTTTTTAAACTTTATATTTATCTTTAACTGGCCAGGGGCACTTGGTACAATAAACTGGGGGATGATCTTCAACATTAGAAGAAAACTGTCTCCTTGCCTCTTATCTTTTGGGAGCTGAACCACAGAAGACTACATTTTGAGATCTCAAGATGGGATTTGAAACCAGCAGATACTGAGATCCACAAGTCAGGGCTGAAGATTGTTTCAGCGACTTGGAAGCTATTGGTGCAAAGTGGGATCCTCTTTCTACTTTACAGCAAAGGTAGCAGCCCTGAATTTCATACTCCTGATCAAATCTCAGAATGTGAAGCCTCTGATAAAAACCACTTTTCCAGAGATTCTGTGGGGTTTCTGATAGACAATCCGTGTGGACTCTCCAGGCAGGAGATCTATTGTACATATCGCTAGGTGAACCTCCTCATTGTATCAAGTTGCCTCGAAATGATTCCGTTTTCAGATGACACAAACAAGAATTTTTTCCTTGTTTAGTTGCGCAATTAAAACCACAGTTTCTCATTAATGTGCAAGCACATATTTTCCAAAAGTATAAACCAGGCCTGCAGTCTCGATAATCTGTTTAGAAAACTTAATTTGTTCTTGTTTGTTGCTTGACATTGACTATTTTGGTTTTTATCTTTTCAAGTCCAGAAAGCAAAGGAATGTACAAAAATGAGCTGGGAAGGCTCAAAGCATCCAGTAATGTCATCCACATTTAAATCTCTAATAAATTAGTTTTGTTTTTAAGTTGCTGCTATATGGGGCCTATTTAATAAAGGCTCACAGGAGCATTATAAAACAAAACGTGATACTAAGCTACATAAGGAGATATTTAGGGTAGAGAGCTTCATGTTTTTAGGTGTCTGTATCACCAACAACCTGTCCTGTTCCCCCCATGCTGACACTATAGTTAAGAAAGCCCACCAGCGCCTCTACTTTCTCAGAAGACTAAGGAAATTTGGCATGTCAGCTACGACTCTCACCAACTTTTACAGATGCACCATAGAAAGCATTATTTCTGGTTGTATCACAGCTTGGTATGGCCCCTGCTCTGTCCAGGACCGCAAGGAACTCAAAAGGTCGTGAATGTAGTCCAATCCATCACGCAAACCAGCCTCCCATCCATTGACTCTGTCTACACTTCCCGCTGCCTCAGTAAAGCAAACAGCATAATTAAGGACCCCATGCACCCCGGACAGACTCTCTTCCACCTTCTTCCATCGGGAGAAAGATACAAAAATCTGACGTCAGTACCAACCGACTCAAGAACAGCTTCTTCCCTGCTGCTGTCAGACTTTTGAATGGACCTACCTCGCATTAAGTTGATTTTTCTCTACACCCTAGCTATGACTGTAACATTATATTCTGCACTGTCTCGTTTCCTTCTCTATGAACGGTAAACTTTGTCTGTATAGCATGCAAGAAACAATACTTTTCACTGTAGATTAATACGTGACAATAATAAAGCAAATAAATAAATCAAATCAAATAAAAAAACTTGGTCAAAAAAGTGGGTTTTAAGAATAGGAATTTTAATGTTGAGGTGTCAGGAGATAACACGGGTATATAGAGGAGTACAGTGGTTTTTCAGTACAGGAAACACACAAAGCTAACATTAATCTTAAATTGTTATCATGAGTTTTGTTTTTGGTTTGCGGATATGTGCTGGAATAATCATAGTGACACATTCATTGGCCAGTTGCTACTGATGCAAAACAAGTTTAATTGAAAGAATTTCCTCCATTGCAATGAAGAATTGCCAAGGAATAGTTTTCAAAAGAGACTATTCCAAGGAGTGAGGCTCACCCATCACCCGATGCTGCTGTTAGCCTTGTCTCCAAGGTAGCTCAGGTTGCCCGCTCTGGTTGATGTATTACTGAAGGTTTCATCACATGGCCTTCCCATGCTTCCACCATTGGTCAGTCGACAAGTACGCCCTTATGGTGGTCTTAAACCAGGTGGATATAAAAGATCTCATCACACTATTCAAAGAAGAACAAAGACCAACATTTATCCCCCAATTTAAAAATTTAGATAATCTGGCCACTTTCTCCCATATTGTGTGTCGGAGCAAGTGGTGCACAAATTGGCGAGTACATGGTAATTAGCCATAATCCATAAAGAACAATGGGAATCTCTCTCCATTAGAGAGACAGAATTGTTTATATATATCTTGAGGGGTACCGCTCCGCAAGCATGGGATAAGGCAAGGAGGTAGGTGACTACATTTCATAAGTATTTCAAGGTTGGTAATTGCTTTGAGATGTCTGAAAGACAATGTATAAATGCAAGTCTTTCTTTAACATGGTGGCGATTCCTTTAAAAGAAGATGATGGTTTAAGAGATCAATCATTGTCGCCATGTATTTAAATCTAAAAAAACAATGTTTACTGTTTCTTTCGTCCTTTCTCTCGTCTTTTGGCAATCGACTTCAGCAAAAACGTGAAAGTTCCATTTCATACCAATTAGACTGGAATACCAAACATCACGGGAATCACGCATTTAAATGATGTGCTACAAATACTACTCTGAGCTGCACTGATGAAGGTATATACATGAATGGACTAAAGTCCGATTAATGCAGTGCACTCATGCAATGATAGTTTTTGTTACTCTGAGGCAGGACATTCCTAAACCAGCTGGGGGAACTTGAAATGCCAAAGGCAGACTCCACTGACAGTGTTTCCTTCGTGAACATCCTTCAGCTGGATGAAATAGAACAAAGTGCCTGCGTTGTCTCCAGCTCCAAATCATTCACTTCTCAACTAGGAATATTTTCAAAGTTCCAAACAACTAAGAAAGAAGCTGAATATTTGGAGTCACTTTAAAGAGTGCAGTATTCATGGTAGTGTGCTTGATGAAGAAACTTTAAATAATTTATTACAATCATATGACATGATGATGCGAATCGTGCCAAAATACATTATTGTAATAATTAGGCGAGATTCTATTGTGACCAAAAATATTGCACAACTCCTCTGTCTCTTCTTTCACCCTAGGCAAAGCCTGGCTGAGCAATATGTGCTTTCATTAAAACAGTGCCACTTTAACTGTTTATAAGGTGCACATGGCCTCAATCAGCCAACATGCTGACCGCACAGGGGTGACAGCTCAATCACAAGACCTGAGTAATAAGACCTTGAGTAACTCCTGAAAATATCCTTTGTTTGCACAGGGAAATGAGTTGCAGAATAAAACATTAGTTATGCAGTTTATTTGATTTATTAGTAATAGAGAACACAGTGTAACAGAAATCGGCTTGTTAATTCCAATTATAAAAGGGCATTATGAAAATACTCAGAGTTATACGTTATGTGCTTGTAGTATCTTGCAAAGACGGGGTGACCACCAAGTAGATTAACAAAATAAGGTAAGCAACTGTGTACAGAGAGTGATATAAAGGCTACTGTACTCCACACTCCAGACTTGTAACTGGCAAGGAAAACTCATGTTCAGCTCCAGAAATTGCGTGCTGCAGCCCGATTGGCCACATGGGTCATATGACCCTCCAAGAGCTTAGAAGGGCATGATACCACATCTTTAAGTACCTTTAAAAAGTTCCCAATTATCACATTTCAATTACAATTGAATTATTTACAATATTATACAACAAATGGATCTCAAACAAGGTACAAAGTAAATTGGTCCAGGGGACTTTCTGATCCTAGTGTAATTCTCTAGCAGTGCTCTGGTAGTAGAGGTGACTTCAGTTTGAATCTCAATGGATGGACTCTCAACTTCAGAAGCTGCCTCAGTGCACATAACTTCTCCGGTTCCCACTGGAACATTACTTGGTTCTTGCCCCCTACTAGTATTAGAGGCAGTTGAGCAGACTGATGCCAATAGCTTACGGGCGTTGTTGTACTATAAAGCTTCCCCAATATATGTTGCTAGCCTAGCTGTCGTGCTTCTTAACTTTAGAGACCGAACCCCTCTTTGTAAGTATACGTTTGTTCTCTTACAACTGTTCCCCACTCCTTTTCTGAGTGGCTGGTCATTTACCATCAACACAATTGTAATTGGGGCCATCTTGTCCACGTTAATGTTGTTTAACCTGTATACTACAGAATTGTTTTCAGGGTTATGCCCAACACTGTGTTAAGGAGTCAGAACTTGTTTTTTGCTGGCTCCTGGTAGGCTCTGCTTAGTCTTGCATTTACTTCTAATGTGACCCCTTCTATTGCAGGCATAACATGTAGCTTCCCAGAATTTAAATCTTTCTGGGGGCGATCTCCCCCACAATGTTAGTATTCTTCACAGCTCTTGGTCTGTAGACCAAATTCCCTATAATACTGCACCCTCTTTTGCTCTGAGCCTCTTTGCTTATTACTTTTCATGCCCTTCTCCCTAGCGCCTCAACTACCAGTGATCTCCCGCCAAGCTCGGTGGTCCTTGCCTGATTACATATTCTGAAGCTTCACTGCTCCCCTTTCAGCACTTTCTATAGCTTGGATGACCTCTATTGCCTCTGCTAATAATTTATTTTGTATATTTGTTTGTTAACACCACAGACTAGTCTGTCTCTCAACATGTCGTTGGATGCAGACCCAAGCTCACACTGTTCAGCCGTTGTCTGAGTTGATATCTACATTCATGATAGATATCAACTCTCCTGGGGCTCTTGGCTTCAAATTAAATTTGTATTGCTGCTTTAACATTAGGACTTCGGGTGATAATGTCCCTTGACTAATTCCACAAACTACAAGAAAGTTTTGGTGTCGGGGCATCTGGAGAAGTCAGGTTCATAATCATGCTACAGGTTGGAACCCTGCAGGTTGTTAATAGGATTACCCACTGCTTCTCTTTCCCCCTGATTTCACTGGCCTTAAAAATATAGTAAGACATCTCACAACACCAGGTTAAAGTCCAACAGGTTTATTTGGTAGCAAATACCATAAGCTTTCGGAGCACTGCTCCTTCGTCAGATGGAGTGGATATCCACTCCATCTGACGAAGGAGCAGTGCTCCGAAAGCTTATGGTATTTGCTACCAAATAAACCTGTTGGACTTTAACCTGGTGTTGTGAGACTTCTTACTGTGCTTACCCCAGTCCAACGCCGGCATCTCCACATCTTAAAAATATGGTCATGATGTGGAGATGCCGGCATTGGACTGGGGTAAACACAGTAAGAAGTTTAACAACACCAGGTTAAAGTCCAACAGGTTTATTTGGTAGCAAAAGCCACAAGCTTTCAGAGCCTTAAGCCCCTTCTTCAGGTGAGTGGGAATTCTGTTCACAAACAGGGCATATAAAGACACAAACTCAATTTACAGAATAATGGTTGGAATGCGAATACTTACAGCTAATCAAGTCTTTAAGGTACAAACAATGTGAGTGGAGAGAGCATTAAGACAGGTTAAAGAGATGTGTATTGTCTCCAGACAGGACAGCCAGTGAGACTCTGCAGGTCCAGGCAAGCTGTGGGGATTACAGATAGTGTGACATGAACCCAATATCCCGGTTGAGGCTGCCCTCATGTGTGCGGAACTTGGCTATCAGTTTCTGCTCAGCGACTCTGCGCCGTCGTGTGTCGTGAAGGCCGTCTTGGAGAATGCTTACCCGAATATCAGAGGCCGAATGCCCGTGACCGCTGAAGTGCTCCCCAACAGGAAGAGAACAGTCTTGCCTGGTGATTGTTGAGCGGTGTTCATTCATCCGTTGTCGCAGCGTCTGCATGGTTTCCCCAATGTACCATGCCTCGGGACATCCTTTCCTGCAGCGTATCAGGTAGACAATGTTGGCCGAGTTGCAAGAGTATGTACCGTGTACCTGGTGGATGGTGTTCTCACGTGAGATGATGGCATCTGTGTCGATGATCCGGCACGTCTTAATGCTCTCTCCACTCACATTGTTTGTACCTTAAAGACTTGATTAGCTGTAAGTATTCACATTCCAACCATTATTCTGTAAATTGAGTTTGTGTCTTTATATGCCATGTTTGTGAACAGAATTCCCACTCACCTGAAGAAGGGGCTTAAGGCTCCGAAAGCTTGTGGCTTTTGCTACCAAGTAAACCTGTTGGACCTTAACCTGGTGTTGTTAAACCTCTTCCTTAAAAATATAGTGCAGTTGTTCGACAAATTGCATCCACTGCTCCATGTTAGGGTCGAATGGGTCTAGTTTAATAAAAAGAGGCATTTTGACACTCACAGACTATTGAACAAGTTGCTTCAAAAAGGCTTCCACACAAAGTCTGCTCTCCCGACTTCTGCAGCAGAAAGAAGGCACTCTGATTGATCCTCGTCGCAAAATGTAGCAGCTTGCAAAGTCAGGCTACAACGAAATAGATTAAAAGATGAAGGGTTCATCAAGGTAAATAGCTATGTACAGAGAGTGCTATAAAGGCTATCATACTCCACAACTCCAGACTCCTAACTGGCAAGGGAAACCCACATTCAGCTCCAGGATTCATGCACTCTGGCCCGAATGGCCAAACGGGTGACATGGGCCTCCGAGAGCTTGCCCCTTAAAAGGACATGCTACCTCTATGATTTTCCTGAGTTGTGAAATATGCTGAGTGTTTAATCCACATATAACAAGGCTATATCCAACCAGGGAGTGTTTGATGCAGAATCCAAGTGCTCTGAAATGGAAAATGTTTCATTCCCTAACCTTTGATGGAAGCAAAGTTCAGAGAAAGAAAAAAAATCAGAGAAAAAGACATTTTAATTCCTCTGTTATCTTGGAAAGTGTCAGCAATGTTAGAAATTAGGAACATGGTTATAATTTCTATATAATCAGCTTGAAGTGAGTAGAGGGATAGATTAGTGCTATCAATGTTGTTTTACTGGAAGCTGTTTAGGGCTAAATTTCCTTAGAAACAAAGCTAACAGAATGATTATTCTTAGGTAATAATAGTTAGCTTGGAGTGAGGGCCATAGCCATAAATACATAAATAGAAGACCATATCACAAATCGATGGTTAAGCTTTTCATCTATGCTTCATAGGGATGCCTGCTGAAATGTAAAACTGGCATGCAAAAACAGAACAGGAGTTACTTTAGTGAATTACCTTGGTTCAGCAGTTTGATAAGAAACAAGAGCAGTGGATTGAATGGCCATTTATGAACAGCTCACTAACAGGCCTTATCAATAACTTTGGGCATAAATAAACGCTGACCGGACAGATACAGATAATAAAACCTTTGGGAGGTAGTTTGATGGCTGGAGATGCAATATTATTGAAAGGATGGAATTGATCAGGGAGAATGGCTTGAGGTGAGAAAAGGAAAGAATGATGGAAGTGCTTGATTGACCAAGGGCAGAAGATTCACGTGAAGGCTCAAGGAGTTAATGGCAGGTGGATAACATTAAAGGTGGGCTTTCGCCCGATGGGTTAGACAAAGACTTGGACTTTTATTGGGTAGATCAAAATAAATTAAATCTTTATAGTCCAATAAGGCCTTGCCAATAATCCACCCCCAAAACTTGGTATAAAGTAAGAGAGCTTGGGAGAACTGAGTGCAATAGATGGTGGAGAAGAACTCTTACAGAAGAGTCTGGTCCAACACTCCTGAGTGATTTGAGAAGTCAGGACTTGGGACATTGAAAAAGGGAAGAAGAAGCAAGAAAAAGATGTTTTTGTATGCCAGGTGTCCTACTCGGTTTTCACTATTTGTCACGGTCATACTTATTATTGTAAAACTAGTGTGTTATATTCTGTCTTAAACTCTGACTAAATTCGACATCCCACTATAATGTTTGCAGTCAATCTTAATTGATTAAATAACATGAACTATCTCTTGAAGCTGAAAATTATTACATCACATAATTATAGGAGCTTCTTTGTGGGCAGAGTATCTTAGAAGAAATCAGATATAAAAAGAGGAAATGTTGGAAATACTCAGCCGATCTGGCAGTGTTTGCGGAGAGAGAAACTGATATTTTTAAAGGATAGGCTTGCAGACCACAAAGCTACAAACAAACAAGAGCTTTATTAGAAAGGTGTTTACTCTACAGGCTGTTAGGATAGACTGCCCGTTTGCCCACACAAATGGCCGATCACGTTATCAATACTTCATGTGATCGGACTCTTAAAGTGACCTTGTTCTAACTAGGAACAAAAATGAATACACAACATCTTCCTCCCCCTTTGCATCAGAGTTTCCTGCATGAATCACAATATAATGTTAACAATTAAAATTTAAAACACAAACAATCGATAAACACAACAGTCAATAAGTTCGATGTTTTGGAGGATGTCGATTCCTGTGTGTTTGTCGGTGAACTTCAAGCTTTTTCGTGTTGGCTGCAATCTCTGGTGCTTTTGGTTGAGTTTGGGTGTCGTCCGTAGCTGTCTCAATGGGGGTTGATGTAGGATTTGGAGGTTTACTCAGTGTTGAAGTGTCCTCACTGAGGTATTGGGTGTGATCTTACCGGCCGTTCACGCCCCTCCGCCACTGTGAGAACGGAGAATTTGGTGCTCAGCCAAATCTCCGTTCATTGCAGTGGGACCAGAAAATCCCGCCAGTGTGAACGGCTGGAAAATCCCACCCCTTGTCTTCTACAATTGTTTCTGATATTGTCAGATTCTCGGGAATGTTCAAGTCTTCACTTGGCACAGTTTATCGCAGACTCTTGGTTGATTCTGTCTCCGACAAAGTAGTTCTAGTTGCTAAATGTTGATCAGCATGTTTTCTCCGCATTACATCATCCTGAGCTTGAACGGTGTAGGAGACCAGTCCTGTCTGTCCTAATATGATGGCAGGTATCCACTTCTTATTGGTGGTATAATTCCTTGCCAATACTTCCTGATCTTTCTGAAAAACATGGCATTTAGCCCTGTTCCTACATCACAAAACCTGACTTTGCTGTTTCCCCTCAACAATTTCTCTTGTCTTAGGCAGCCTCAGTTAATCAAATACATAATTGTGTATAACTGACATTTTATTCTGAGTAATGCCAGAGAACTTTGGGTTGTTGAATGTGTTGTATTCCTATCTGTGATCAAGAATTGGCCTAGTCATTTAAACAATGATCCTTGCACATAAGTTACCTTCAATGAATGCTTCATTGTCTGAACAAACCTTCCAGCTAGCCCATTTGTGGCAGGATGAAGTTGATTTAGGACACATTTCCTTAACAATGGAATGATGACCCTCATTCCCCAGAGGAGACAGCAAGCCTGTATGGATAGTTTGAACCTTTTAATGACTTATGGTTTCAACTCCGGGTTTGTTCCTGCAGTCTTGTCAAGAAATGATGTGGAGATGCTGATGTTAGACTGGGATGGGCACAGTAAGAAGTCTCACAACACCAGGTTAAAGTCCAACAGGTTTATTTGGAATCACGAGCTTTCAGAGCGCTGCTCCGTCATCAGGTGAGCAAAGGAGCCTGATGAAGCCTGATGACTCACCTGATGAAGGAGCAGTGCTCCAAAAGCTCATGATTCCAAATAAACCTGTTGGGACTTTAACCTGGTGTTGTCAAGAAATACCTTGTCCATAATTTCTGACAGAAATGGATCATTTCTGGTATACTTTTTAACTTGTCTAGACATAGACATAGACATAGAACAGCACAGCACAGAACAGGCCCTTCGGCCCACGATGTTGTGCCGAGCTTTATCTGAAACCAAGATCAAGCTATCCCACTCCCTATCATCCTGGTGTGCTCCATGTGCCTATCCAATAACCGCTTAAATGTTCCTAAAGTGTCTGACTCCACTATCACTGCAGGCAGTCCATTCCACACCCCAACCACTCTCTGCGTAAAGAACCTACCTCTGATATCCTTCCGATATCTCCCACCACGAACCCTATAGTTATGCCCCCTTGTAATAGCTCCATCCACCCGAGGAAATAGTCTTTGAACATTCACTCTATCTATCCCCTTCATCATTTTATAAACCTCTATTAAGTCTCCCCTCAGCCTCCTCCACTCCAGAGAGAACAGCCCTAGCTCCCTCAACCTTTCCTCATAAGACCTACCCTCCAAACCCAGGCAGCATCCTGGTAAATCTCCTCTGCACTCTTTCCAGCGCTTCCACATCCTTCTTATAGTGAGGTGACCAGAACTGCACACAATATTCCAAATGTGGTCTCACCAAGGTCCTGTACAGTTGCAGCATAACCCCACGGCTCTTAAACTCCAACCCCCTGTTAATAAAAGCTAACACACTATAGGCCTTCTTCACAGCTCTATCCACTTGAGTGGCAACCTTTAGAGATCTGTGGATATGGACCCCAAGATCTCTCTGTTCCTCCACAGTCTTCAGAACCCTACCTTTGACCCTGTAATCCACATTTAAATTAGTCCTACCAAAATGAATCACCTCACATTTATCAGGGTTAAACTCCATTTGCCATTTTTCAGCCCAGCTTTGCATCCTATCTATGTCTCTTTGCAGCCTACAACAGCCCTCCACCTCATCCACTACTCCACCAATCTTGGTGTGATCAGCAAATTTACTGATCCACCCTTCAGCCCCCTCCTCTAAGTCATTAATAAAAATCACAAAGAGCAGAGGACCAAGCACTGATCCCTGTGGCACTCCGTTAGCAACCTGCCTCCAGTCCGAAAATTTTCCATCCACCACCACCCTCTGTCTTCGATCAGACAGCCAGTTACCTATCCAATCGGCCAACTTTCCCTCTATCCCACACCTCCTCACTTTCATCATAAGCCGACCATGGGGGACCTTATCAAATGCCTTACTAAAATCCATGTATATGACATCAACTGCCCTACCTTCATCAACACACTTAGTTACCTCCTCAAAAAATTCTATCAAATTTGTGAGGCACGACTTGCCCTTCACAAATCCGTGCTGACTATCCCGGATTAATCCGCATCTTTCTAAATGGTCGTAAATCCCATCCCTAAGGACCTTTTCCATCAATTTACCAACCACCAAAGTAAGACTAACCGGTCTATAATTACCATGGTCATTTCTATTCCCTTTCTTAAACAGAGGAACAACATTCGCCATTCTCCAGTCCTCTGGCACTATCCCCGTGGACAGCGAGGACCCAAAGATCAAAGCCAAAGGCTCTGCAATCTCATCCCTTGCCTCCCAAAGAATCCTAGGATATATTTCATCAGGCCCAGGGGACTTATCGACCTTCAGTTTATTCAAAACTGCCAGGACATCCTCCCTCCGAACATCTATTTCCTCCAGCCTATTAGCCTGTAACACCTTCTCTTCCTCAAAAACATGGCCCCTCTCCTTGGTGAACATTGAAGAAAAGTATTCATTCATCACCTCGCCTATCTCTACTGACTCCATACACAAGTTCCCACTACTGTCCTTGACCGGCCCTAACCTCACCCTGGTCATCCTTTTATTCCTCACATAAGAGTAAAAAGCCTTGGGGTTTTCCTTGATCCGACCCGCCAAGGACTTCTCATGTCCCCTCCAAGCTCTCCTAAGCCCCTTTTTCAGCTCATTCCTTGCTAACTTGTAACCCTCAATCGAGCCATCTGAACCTTGTTTCCTCATCCCTACATAAGCTTCCCTCTTCCTTTTCACAAGACATTCCGCCTCTTTCGTGAACCATGGTTCCCTCACTCGGCCATTTCCTCGCTGCCTGACAGGGACATACCTATCAAGGACACCCAGTATTTGTTCCTTGAAAAAGTTCCACTTTTCATTAGTTCCTGTTTCATTAGTTCTTTAACCACATTTGTCTGTGGTTAGAGAAGTGTTATCAACTTCTTCAAAATAGAAAATATTACTATTCAAACCATTCATTGACAAATTGTTAAATAAAGATAATCTGGAGAGTCCAACAGCATTCCCATGATGATATTCTGTCGCGTATGTATATGCTGACAGCAACAATGGCCATCTCTGCATCTAGCTCGCTGCGAGAGATGGAATACCGCTGTCCGGCCCAAGTACTGTCGTCAATGGTTGATGATCCATTAAGAAAGTAAATTTCATTCCATAGTTATTGGTAAAAACATTTAATCCTGAAAAGGTTGCCTAGAGTTTCCTCCTCTATCTGTGCATAGTTCATTTCTGCTTTGTTGAAGGATCTTGAGGCAAATGCTTTGGGCTCCTCTTCATCATTGGGCATTACGTGAGAAACCACTGCTCCTCCCCACCACCCCCCCCCCCCCCCCCTGCCCCCCCACCCCGGTAAGGTGATGCATTGCAAGCTAGTTGCAAGGGTAATTTTGGATCAAAATGTGCCAGTATTTCTGACATCAATAATGCCTCCTTAGCTTTCTCGCATTGATCCACGCATTTCCATTTCCTGTTTTGACACAATGAGTTGTGTAAAGGCTTGCTAGATAGTTACTAGATTAGGGACAAACCTTCCATAATAGTTTAATAGTTTAGTAAAATGATCGAAGTTTACGCTTTGAGGGGAGTTGCTTGTACTTTTGAAGTTGATTTGTGCAGCCCCTTTGCATCTATGACATCCAAAGATGTGCAGGTTGGGTTGATTGGCCATGCTAAATTGACCCTAGTGTCAGGTGTAAATATGTGGGGTTACAGGAATAGGCCTGGGTGGGATTGTGGTCGGTGTAGATTTGATGGGCTGAATGACCTCCTTCTGTACTCTAGGGATTCTATGATCTATTACGTAACCCAGATATACAGTGGAAGATTTGAAGTATTCACATTTATCCTTCGACATTTTTAATCCATAATCTTCTGGTCTCTGCGGTGTAGCATCTAAATTTTGAAGATGCTACACTACTTTCCTTCTTTCTAACAACTAAGATATCATCTAAGTAGCACTGGACTCCTTCCAGTCTGCTTAGGGTTTGATCCATGGCACATGGAACAAAGCAGGTATAGACATAAAGCCAAATGGAAGCCTTTTATATCTGAGTAGCCCCTTACGTGTCACTATTGTCAACTATTGTGAATCTGGATCCACATTTATCTGGCAATTAAGGTCAACTTTACTGAAGTTTAGTTTAATTTAGTTTATTTATTAGTGTCACAAGAAATGCTGGCCTCTAGCAAACCCAGCAAATAAATCATCAATTAAAGACAGAAGCTACTGCTCTGCACACAGTATCAGATTGATAGTGACGTTAAAATTGCCACATATGTATACCAAACCATCTTTCTTCATCACGGATATTATCAACGTGACCCAGTCACTTACATTAACAGGTTTGAGGTCCCCCATCTTGACCAGCCTCTCTAATTCTGCCTCAACCTTAGGCCTGAAAGCATACAGCACTGACCCAGCCTTTAAGTGTCTTGCTTGGCTTTTGTCCTTAATCTTTAGCTTGACCCAGATTTCTTTCATGCTTTTCAGTTCTCCATTAAAGACAATGGCATGTTTCTTTAAAATCTTTGGGAGACCTGTTTTGGACCCGACATGAGATTCTTCTCAGCCCAGTTTAGCTTGATTCTCTCCAGCCAGTATGTCCCCATTAGGGCTGGATTGTTATCTTTAACAAGGTGCAGGGACGAGTCTGCACACTGTCCATTTAACGGCACATTTACGTCGATACAGCCCCTCAAGGGAACCACTTTCCCAGTACAGGTTTTTAGTATTATCTTTATCTAACTGGTTCCTCTAAGTATTGGCCCAGAAAACAATCGCGTACACACTCCAGGAATTTCTCCTCTACGGTACTGTTGCTAACTTGATTTTCCCAATCTATATGCAGATTAACATCACGCATAATTACAGATGTGTCTTAATTGCATGCATCTCTAATTTCCTGTTTAGTGCCATCCCCAACATCACTACTACAGTTCGGATTCTATATACAACCCCCATTAATGATTTTTGCCCTTTGGTGTTTCTCAGATATATCCATACAGACTCCATATTGTTGGAGCTAATATCAAAGAACAAAGAACAAAGAACAATACAGCACAGGAACAGGCCCTTCGGCCCTCCAAGCCCGCGCCGCTCCCCGGTCCAGGATTGAATCCTGAATCCAGGATCCCCGCCCAATTTTCCAGCCTATCTACATCCTAATATCCTATCCACCGAGCTGTCCCTCACAGCTACGATGCTTTGTTCATCACAACCTATTAACTCACCCCCACCCCCCCATTCCAGACCATGTGATCTCCAGGGAGAGGCGAAAACCCAGAGTGAAAACCCCAGGGCCAATATGGGGAAAAGAAAATCTGGGAAATTCCTCTCCGACCCCCTGAGGCGATCGAAACGAGTCCAGGAGATCACACTGGCCCTGATCTGAATATGCTTCCCAACCCTATTCATTTCCACTTCTCCTTCCTCACCATTGTGTTAATTCAAGTATAATTTAGAATTTCCATGTCCATAAAGTAAGATGTAGTTGATTGTCAGTTTATCTCTTTAGATAATCCAGGTGAAATTGCAAATTATGCTAAAAATGTCTCCCTTGCTGGTAATTTCTATTTTTTTGTCTTCAGTGATTACTTTTCCTCCTTAACTTTTTCAAGTACTTCTATTTAAGGGAGATGGGAAAACAGTATTTCAGGTAGATGGTCCCATAAGCTTTGCTACCTTCTTTCTGGGAAAAGACATATTCCCAGGATGTTCTGTATAGTTCAGGAATTCCTTTTATACAGAGCAATGGGTGTAATTCTTTAACTTGTTGCTGTGCAATATGACATAATAGTAAGTATACAGTTTTTATCTTAGAATTATAGAATCCTACAGTGCAGAAGGAGGCTATTTGGCCCATCGAGTCTGCACCGTCCACCCAGGCCCTATCCCCATGACCCCATGCATTTACCCTAGCTAGCCCCCCTGACACTAAGGAGCAATTTAGCATGGCAGACCCACCTAACCTGCACATCTTTGGACTGTGGGAGGAAACCGGAGCACCCGGAGGAAAGACACAGGGAAAACTGGCAAATTCCACAGACAGTGACCCAAGCCGGGAATCGAACCCGGGTTCCTGCCACTGTGAGGCAGCAGTGCTAACCACTGTGCCACCGTGTCGCCCAGTTTGTCAATACAAAAATAGCAATTCAACTAGGGTTGATTGAAAGTGCTGACCCACAACTTTTCACTGCTGGCTACAGCTGGAGTTCCCCTCTACTGCATTTATTGAGGCTTTTTCACAGGACAAGTGAGAGAAAAAGTGAAAAGCCTTTTTGTCAATGAAATTATACACGTATTGAGAAGGTTCTCTATTTTCATGTTTAGGGAATTGTAAAGCAAAATCAAAGAAGGTACTGAATTCTCAAGCCTCCTGAGTGCCTAAACTCAGCAATAGGTTTGGCTGGCCTCTGAGCAGGCTGTCTGCATGTCCATCTGAAGAGGGCACCCAGTTGATTGAAATATTTAAATAAGCATCTGATGATGCCAATAGAATCCTGATGCCATCTTTGCCATGCACATTCTTCCCAGTATTCGAACTTACAAATCATGATGGCCAGCACATTGGGAGCAAACACTTCCCCACCCTCTCCTGAGAGAGGTAAAAAGTGGAGATAAAATCGCAGGCCAATAAGGGTACTCTGTAAAACTCCTTTTTGACAGCCTGAATGATCAAAACCAGTGAGCATCTGGGCCAGGTCCCAGCAAGGCACAGTGGGGGCGGCACGGTGGCACAGTGGTTAACACTGCTGCCTCACAGCGCCAGGGATCCAGGTTTGATTCCAGCCTTGGGGGACTGTGTGTAGTTTGCACTTTCTCCCTGTGTCTGCAAGGTTTTATCTGGGTGCTCTGGTTTCCTCTCACAGTCCAAAGATATGCAGGTTAGGTGGATTGGCCATACTAAAAAAAAATGCCCCTTAGTGTCAGGGGGATCAGTTAGGGTTAAATGCCTGGGTGGGATTGTTGTCGGTGCAGGCTCGATGGATGGAATGGTCTCCTTCTGTACTGTAGGGATTCTATGATTCTATTCTATGACTCTATAAAGACATCCCTACATAATGTGACCTCCGGCTCAGTCGAGAACCAATCCAGGTCCCTCATGCAGAGAGTCAGTATCCTCCACACCAGCAGTTGGCTGGGCCTAAGAGAACATCAGGGGTGAATTCCTCTCCATTTTTGTGAAGTTGGGAGGAACTGGAGACCAATCACCAGCCTCAGAAACCCAGACTGGGGCAGTTGCCACTCCAATTCTTCCCTCCACCACCCAAACCCTACTCCACAGATGAGAACTGCTCCTTTCAGCTCCAAGGGCAGCAAGGTTCTGTGATTTTTCATTGTTGCTTAGTCTCTTTCAAATGGACTGGGCCTCCTTGCACGATAGGGAACCAAATCAAGTCCTCCCCACCCTTGCCAGTTCCTGTTGCCAGAATGGACTTTATTTCCTTCAATCATAAATTAATGGCAATGTTTATGTGTTCTCGCTATTAGGAGGAAAGCTATTGTTCAGTCTCAATAATCACTGCGTTAATTTTAAGTTTAAATATTGAAGAATTGTACAGCTGAGAACTCTTTCTCTGCCAATTTTAATTGCAACCATTAAGGGAAGTGATCTCACTCAGTAATGCACAGCTGTCTCATTATTAAAGAGTAAAGATATTTTCAGGGTGGGTTGGGACAATCTGTTTTGTTTTATTGAAATATTTTTAGTCCTTTCTGACATCGTATGGACACTCTGCTGCCCTCTGGTGGCTCCAACATTGGGATTATTATTTTCACTTACCTTGCAGGTGCTCGATGAATCAGGGACATTAACAATCACAACCAACCCTTGACATAATAGACAGCACAAGGTGAAAACATATTAGAATCATTGAACATTTGTCTTCACATGTGATAAAAATGAATAATATCAGGAATCAAGCTGTTAAATTGGAAATGGATGTTAAGGATGAAAATTTACCCCATTCACAAATGTCTGTGGGGTCAGACAAAAGTGAGTAGGAGGAGGCTTGTATGGAGTATAAACACTGACATGATGGATCTGTGATGTAAATATATACCTGTTATAATTTTATTTAATTTGATATGGTTTTATTTCCCAGTGGTCCACTGCAGATGAAGGTCTCGTAGTTCTGCACTCAATCATTCAGTTAGGGAGATTGTCATGCATCAGCTGAGCACTAGCCATCTAGAACCATCGAACTATAGAAGTCCTACAGTGCAGAAAGAGGCCATTCGGCTTATCAAGTCTGCACCAATTCTTTGAAAGAGCATCCTACCCAGGCCCTCCCTTCTGCTCTATCTCGGTAACCCCAAGGATTTACCATGGCTAATCCCCCTAACCTACACACCTTTGGACACTAAGGGGCAATTTACCATGGCTAATCCCCCTAACCTATACATCTTTGGACACTAAGGAGCAATTTAGCCTGGCTAACTTGCACATCTTTGGACTACATCAGTACTGGCATCAAAAGTAAAGAAGGTCTTTGAAAGAACAGCACTAACCAACAATTGGTTGGACTAAATCTTCCTAATTAAATTGTATGTATTTCATAAAATATGGATTGGCCGGGGATCATTATAAAATCAACAGTTATACTTTGTCTTCAGATGATAAAAAACTGTTCAAGCATCACTCTCAGAGCCCACACAATCGATTGAAGCCTCGGAGAAAACATTCTTCCAGTAATTTGCAGCAATACCTGGGGTGGGATTCTCCAGCCGTGCTTGCCCCAAAACAGGAGAATCCCGCCCAAGGACAATGGACCTTTGCGTGGTTCCCCCCTCACCCACTATGATCCCTGTGGTGGGCAGGACGGGAGAATTCCCTCCCTGGTTTCTCAATATAATGTACAGTGTTTATTCAGTGGAACACATCACTGAAATGGAACAGCACCAATTTTGAGTGCAAAATGTATTTTGAGACTTGCATTTATGTTAAGTGACATAAAATACATTTTTAAAAAAAAATTGCATCCACTTATTGAAAGCCAATTTGCAACTGGAAGGCCTACAAATAGTATTTTTACCATTACAAATCACTGAAATATTGCTCATAATTGATTTTCAGTTAGTTTTTATAGGTGGGAATTAGAAGAATCATTTTGCTAACTTGTACTCCTGATAGTGAGCCTTACTTACAGGAGTGCAGCCTCCCATCCATTGACTCCGTCTACACTTCCAGCTGCCTCGGAAAAGCAGCCAGCATAATCAAGGACCCCATGCATCCTGGGCATACTCTCTTCCGCCTTCTTCCATCAGGAAAAGGATACAAAAGTCTGAGATCACGTACCAATCGACTCAAGAACAGTTTCTTCCCTGCTGCCATCAGACTTTTGAATGGACCTACCATATATTAAGCTAATCATTTTCTACACTTTATCTATGACTGTGACATTATATTCTGCACCCTCTCCTTTCCTTCTCCCCTATGTTATCTATGAATGGTATGTTTTGTTTGTATAGCACGCAAGAAACAATACTTTTCCCAATACATGTGATAATGATAAATCAAATCAAATCAAATCATTGTATGCTTCCAGTGAGCAAGGATCTGTGCTGGGAGAGCACCCCCTGTAAATGTATTCATTCCAGAGTAATGACATGAGGGTGAGGGCACCCTTTGCTGAAGGTGTTTCTGTAAATGGGCCCTGCAAAGTTTGTTGAATGTAATTCATTATCAAAAATACTATTTACAGGTCTGGGGTCTTACTAATAGCTTCTCATTGTGCATATTAATTTTCACGATAAAAAGCACTGTGATTAAGGATTTGTGAATGACACCATGAAATGTAAGACGTTCAAGGCAATGGATAGCACTCAGAAAGATGCACAGCCACTTAGCCACTGGGCTGATGAATGACAAATGCCACTTGAATGAGAAAATTAGAAAATGAATAGGTTGGTGCCAAAATTGTAAAATAATTAAACAATGCAAATGTTGTCATTGAGTTCAGCAGGAAGAAAGATTGGGTGTGCCAGATGGGGTAACAGTCAGCATTGTTCTACTGCAAGGCAGCATTTTGAAGGAAGTTGTTAGGGTGTACAAATAGATGGATAAGCACAGAAAGGTTTCAATGACACTCTACAAAGAGTGAATGAAATGGCGCCTGTAGTCTTAAGTACTAATCTGGGCACTGCAGGGAAAATAAAATTGAAAATTAAGGAAGAAAAACCTTGCATTTATATTGCACCTTTCATGGCCTTGGGATGTGCCCTATAGCCAATTTAGTATTTATAACACAGCAACAGGAAGTTTGGCCCAAGCATGCCCATGTTGATGCACCCATGTTGATGCCACCTCCTTCTATCCTTTTTTATAAAAGTCCATCAATATGTTCCATTTTTCCTCATCATTAATTTCCCCTGAAATACTTCAATGTCATTAACCTCAACTGCACCTTGGGGGAAAGACTTCGACATTCTAACCACTTTCCACATGTAAAGAAGTTTCTCCTCAATTCAAATTGCTTTTGAAGTGTACTCAATGTCGTAATGGAGGAAATAAGAACATAAGAATTAGGAGCAGGAGTACGCCATCTGGCCCCTCGAGCCTGCTCCACCATTCAATAAGATCATGGCTGATCTTTTTGTGGACTCAGCTCCACTTACCCGCCCGTTCACCTTAATTCCTTTACCGTTCAAAAATTTATCTGTCCTTGCCTTAAAAACATTTAATGAGGTAGCCTCAACTGCTTCACTGGGCAGGGAATTCCACAGATTCACAATCCTTTGTGTGAAGAAGTTCCTCCTCAACTCAGTCCTAAATCTGCTTCCCCTTATTTTGAGGCTATATCCCCTAGTTCTAGTTTCACCCTCCAGTGGAAACAACTTCCCTGCTTCTATCTTATCTATTCCCTTCATAATCTTATATGTTTCTATAAGATCTCCCCTCATTCTTCTGAATTCCAATGAGTATAGCCCCAGTCTATTCAGTCTCTCCTCATAAGCCAACCCTCTCAACTCCAGAATCAACCCAGTGAATCTCCTCTGCACCATGTGCCAACCAATTTACACACAGCAAGATTGCCCCAAACAGCAATGTGATCACCACCAGATAATTGGGGCAGCATTGTGGCACAGTGGTTAGCACTGCTGCCTCACAGCGCCAGGGATCCGAGTTCAATTCTGGCCTCGGGTGATTGTCTGTGTGGCATCTGCATATTCTCCCCGTGTCTGCGTGGGTTTCCTCCGGGTGCTCCAGTTTCCTCCCACACTCCAAAGATGTGCAGGTTAGGTTGATTGGCCATGGAAAATTGCCCCTTAGTGTCAGGGGGATTAGCAGGGTAATATGTGGGGTTACGGGGATAGGGTCTAGGTGGGATTGTGGTCGGTGCAGGCTGGATGGGCCAAATGGCCTCCTTCTGCACTGTACGGATTCTATGATTCTATAATCTCTTTTAGTGATGGTGTTGTAAACATTAGCCAGGTTACCAGGGAGAATGCCTGGCTTTCTTCAACATAGTGTCGTGGAGTCTTTTGCACCCACCTGAGAGGGTAGATGTGGTCTCAATTTAATGTCCCAACCAAAAGATAGCACCTACAATAGGCCAGCACTCCCTCAAACAATACTGGAGCCAGGACTCTGAGGTCAAGTCTCTGCAGTCGGACTTGAAATCCCAAACTCCTGGCTGGGAGACCAGAGTGCTACCAACGGAACCACAGTTGACAAAAGATGGTCGAATGGAATAAAAAAGACAAACAAAAGAGCTTAACTGGGTGAAGAATGATGGGAATTTGCTCTTGGTGAAGAAAGGAATGTAGGAGCATAATTCAGAATTTATAATCACAATTAAGGGATTGGTGGACCTGCAAAGTTATTTGTCTTGAACCAGGAAATGATAACAAAGGAAGATGATTATAAACTAAGCAAGCCTTGATCTAAATGCAACTGAGTATTTCAAGCTTAAAATGGTTAACTTGTGGAAAATTGCCAATAAGCATGTTGAATATGGCCTGGGTTGGCATAGCTACCCAGTTGATTGAATGTACACAAGGTTGGCATAACTACTTAGTCTATTGAATGGTATACTGGGCTGGCATAACTACCTCAGATGTTGAATGGGGATTGGGTTGGCATAGCTACGTAGCACTTTGAATAGGACTGGACTGGCATGGCTTGGCACCTGGTACATTGAATAGGGCCTGGGCAAAATAGACCGTCATCCAGCGCAGTGATTATGAATTCAGTTGGAATACACAACTGTGTTCTCAATTGAAGTATTAAAAATAGAACTCGTTAATTCAACATGGGGGGGAGGCATGGTATGTCAGGAGGGAGCTAAACTCATCCCCTTCCTGCCCCCCAAGGGATATGGATGCATTTTGAACACTGTGTAATTCTAATATTTTACCTCATTTTAAATCAAGACAGTCCCCAAAAGCATCACTGCGGCGCCTGGTGTTGGCAGTGCCCGGAATTTCACTGCCCAGACTGTGAAGTTGGCCACAAAAGGCTAACGGTGCCAACCATTAAGTCAATGCCCAGAGAGATAATGGTTCATTACAGGAGAGAAGCCAGACACATTCTCTAAAGAACATTGAATCCAACAGCCAAAGTCGGAACAGAAACAATCAAAACTTTCACTAAAGTCAAAAAAATAAAGCGACAGCCCTGGGCGAATATTTGATGACCCAAAAGATTGGGGATGTTTTTAACCGACAGACTACTTCCTGTGAGGGACAGTGGGTGGGTGGGGGGGGGGGGGGGGATAGAAAACGCTAACGTTTGCAAATATTAAGTTCTTTTTGACTCAGAAGTTTCATTAAGCCTGGAGTTATTTGTGGGAGACCTCTCCAAAAATAAAAAAAATGTGCAAACTCTGTTGTTTTCCTGTTTTGAAGATGGAATGTATTGTTGGGGTGAATGAACATTAAGGGCTTTGACACATCATCTGGGATTTCTTGCTCAGAGAGAGTTTGTTATCTGGGTGTTTTTCTGTGTGTGTGTGTGTCTGGGTGGAAGCGCCCTCTCTATAGCTGTGTAAAACATTAAGGGACAGTTAAGGAGCTGGTACGTGAAGCGTTACAGTGAGTGTGTGAGTGGTGCTGCTCTGGGCTGCACGATGCACAGTTACAGAGCAAGAAATCAGCATTGAACAACATCGGTAGACCGGGGGGGCGGGTGGGTGACAACTGAACAGAGCGGAAACATCCCAGGGCACCCAGGCAAGCCCTCCCCCACTCCCCCCCCCCAAATATTATTATTTGTAATGTCAGTGCAGAAACAGACGGATTTCCGAACTTCTGTCCCGCTCTGATACGGCCGGAGGAAATCCCCAATGTTCCTGTTTTCTGGAATACTTTTGAACGCGAATTCCTGCTCCATATAGATATACATTGATGTATCAAAGTGAAGTTAATTCTCCCCAAGCATAAATTCTATCCCTTGTTGATTTTGCTTCAATCAGCGACTCCTAGTGCAGGGCTCTTGGCTTTCATTTCCATCTTTGTGTCCACTTGTATTTAGGAGCTGGTGGAGGCGTACAGCAGATGAGAGTCCCCCCCCCCCCCCCCACTTCCCCAATCCAGTTGTTGTTTAAATCCGGCCAGTGCGTTTGGAGCTCTGGATTCCGCTCGGTGCTACTGCACATCTGCGACCTACAAGACCGGCGAGCGAGCAAAGAGAAGAAGAGAAGAGCAACAACAATAAATCCAAAAGTCTCAGCTGACGGAGGCTGGAGTCATGGAAAGTGTCAGTCCCTGGCGTTTAGCAGCACTGGGGCTGTTGCTGTGGGTCACTCAATGTCCTCGCTCTGTAACAGCGCAGAGAGGCAAGGTAAGGACTCTGGGCAGAGTGATACATATATGTATCTTCCTTATCACGCTGCTTCGGGATAGTTTTATTCTGTGGGAGGGTACAGTCCACTTGTGTCCTTTCCATGTCCACCGCCCTCCCCTCCACCTTCCCCACCCAACCCCTCAGTGGCAGTTTTCCCTCCTTGGAGGAGGTGGGTTACATCACTTTTCTTCATCAATTCTCCCCCACAAGGAAGGGAGATAGACCGGATTGGGCTTTGTGGTTGGGAGATATCAGATGGTCCTGGTGTGGCTGGAGGGCAGGAAGCATTTACTGTTGGGCTGCTTTGTTCTGGATCTTTGTGACTGAGGCATGGACAGGGGCAACAAATGAAAAATTGTACTCCTGAGGTGAAATATGGGTTGACCTACATTTATTTTGCTTCTTGCATCAGTATGTGCATTTTAGCAAGTTGCTTTATTTTGTATTCATGTTAAATAGAATTGGCCTTTAGCCAAGTTCAAAGTCAAAAGGGGAGAGTGGTAAGAACTGGGTGGGGTGGGTTATAGTGCAATGGTCGTGGGTGGGACAAATGCTTCAGTTGTGATGTTTAAAAAGATGGTAAAGCAAAATTTTAGCAACTGATGTCAAGTAACAGATGGTACTAAAATCTTATATCTAAAATCTGGACATTTCAAGGGATCAATTCTATCTGTGCATTATTTTTAGCATTAGGTTATTGGAGGGCTGTATATTCTCTAAATTGTTAAATTGCTCCTTAGTGTCAGGGGAATAGTAGGGTAAATATATGCGATTACGGGGATTGGGCTTGGGTGGGATTGTGGTCGGTGCAGGCTCCATGAGCCGAATGGCCTGCTTCTGCACTGTGGGGATTCTATAATTCTATGATTCCTGCCAGTGCAATGCTAATACATTGCTTAAGTCATGGATATAGGAGATGATGAAAATGAGTTCTGCATTATGCTAAACATGGCACAAGGTGGAAATGGAACCCACAAATGTCTAGCTCGCATTTAAGAAATTTCTGATAGCCTATTCAAAATATAGGTTGGTCATTCTAAAATGGTTGGGTTATAATCCTTACAATAATAAACAACATTTTACATTCATCCAACTCTCCCATCCCCAACCACCCACCCACATTTCTATTGTTTTTCCCTTCTGATGCAGTCTCACTATCAGCCACTTTCCTTTCTGAATGGTAATGGACATCACCTGTACTCTACTTGATTCAATTTTTAAATGATTAAATAAATCAGATGATTTTTAATTTAATTTTTAAAAATCATAAGGTAGGTGAACATTAACATATGTCAATGTGATTTTCATGCTGCTTTTTAAGTGATACTTTCCACCACTGATGTTATATAAGAGTGCGATCCAATGCTTTGGTTGACTGAAGATAATGGACAAGGCCTTCTCTTAGGCCTACAGGCCAACCGGCGAATGTTAAACAGGTTGATTGGGCCATCTTTCAATGCTTAGTGAATTGGCCAAATATGGATAGTTTTAGACTTTTTAATTCTGTTTGAAAACATTTTTTGTTGGTTGAGCTAAATTCACATTTGGTCATTTCAGGACAACACACAAAGACACTAATGCAATCCAATTGGCACAGTGGTTAACACTCAGGGACCTGGGTTCAATTCCCAGCTTGAGTCACTGTCTGTGAGGAGTCTGCACATTCTCCCCATGTCTGCGTGGGTTTCATCCAGGCACTCCAGTTTTCTCCCACAGTCTGAAAGATGTGCTGGTTAAGTGCATTGGCCATGCTAAATTCTCCCTCAGTGTATCTGAACAGACGGCAGAGTGTGACGACTAGGGGATTTTTACAGTAACTCCATGCAGTGGTAATGTAAGCCTATTTGTGACACTAATAAATATACTTAAACTTGGACCATATTGAGTTTACAAGTGCTTACTTAATACATGAAATACAATGAATTTAATTAGTAAATTAACATTGGTACAATTCCTGGAATTGTAGCTGAGAGTGTGATTTTAACTGGGGCCAATGTCATCTCTGGTTCAGACTTTGGTGCATTCCTCTTCTACACAACACACCCAATTTTCATCTCCATGGAGTTGAATGGAGATGAAAATCAAGTGGATTCTACAACAGGCAGGCAATTCAGTCTGCTAGTTTACAGCCCAAGATGTGAAGCTGAAAATTGACCCTAATCTGATTGATGTAAACATTTTATCCATTTTCTCCTCCTGTTTATAAACAATCGTAGAACCATCAAAGGTGCGACGAGCAGATAAAGCTGACGACGACCACAGCCTGTACCTCCTGCGTGATAAGCCAAAATCTCTTGTGTCCCCGAGGCTTCCAAAGGAGCAATCAGCAAAACATCAGAGACTGCAGGTAATTCTCATGAAAATCTGAACCACAAGTCTTACTAAACCATTTAGCTCGAAATGCCTGTAGAGGATATACTGCAGAAAGATATCCCATGATTATAGCAATGCCGTTATATTGATAGGTACAGTATGATTAGTGTACATAATAGCTTAATTTAGCAAGGCTGTGCTGATTATACAGAAACAGATTTGTGGTGTGCCTAGGTTAAGAAGTAGGATGTGTGAGGTTTTCAAATTGCATTTTGGGATGGGTAACCTTGGGGCCAAAAGGAAGCTGAACTGATGAAAAACATGTGGATAATTTTTAATGATTTTTCATTTAAATCAAATCCCTTGTAAAATTTCTCATTTTTAAGTGCTGTATCATTTTGGGTCTTGCCACAAAAAACGGGTGCCTCAGTATTCCTGGGACCCATTATGCTTTTTAAAGGAAGATTAAAGGGGTGGCACAGCGGCACAGTGTTTAGCACTGCTGCCTCACAGCACCAGGGACCTGGGTTCAATTCCCAGCTTGGGTCACTGTCTGTGCGGAGTCTGCACGTTCTCCCCGTGTCTGCATCGGTTTCCTCCGGGTGCTCCGGTTTCTGCCCACAGTACAAAGATGTGCAGGCGAGGTGCATTAGTCATGTTAAATTCTCCCTCAGTGTACCCGAACAGGTGCCAGAGTGTGGTGACGAGGAGATTTTCACAGTAACTTCATTACAGTGTGAATGTAAGCCCACTTGTGACTAATAAATAAGCTTTACTTTTATTAGTTGTGACAGGTGCTTTTTCATTTGCATTTTCAATTAGATTGGGATGCAATTTGCTTCATGTCTTTGTCCATTATTTTGGGGATTTATTTACTGTAAATATTTTCCTTTATTATATCTGTTTGCTGGTGCTATTTAAATCACATGGTAATTGGCGAAGAAGGCTATTCCTTAGATGCCTGGTAGAACTGCATGGCTTAGGTAAAGAGGAATCCATGATGGGCCAACAAATGGAGATGCAACACTTGAGAGGTGCTTCCTACGCACCTGTCAGCAAATGCAAGTAATTTATAAAACATAAGACTAGAATACAAAAGCAGGGATGTATTGCTGAGGCTTTATAAGGCTCTGGTTAGACCGCATTTGGTCTATTGTGAGCAATTTTGGGCCCCGTATCTAAGGAAGGATGTGCTGACCCTGGAAAGGGTCCAGAGGAGGTTCACGGGGATGATCCCAGGAATGAAAAGCTTGATGTATGAGGAGCATCTGAGGACTCTGGGTCTATACTCGATGGAGTTCAGAAAGATGAGGGGGGATCTCATTGAAACTTACAGAATACTGAAAGGCCTGGATAGAGTAGATGTGGGGAAGATGTTTACATTAGTAGGCGAGACTAGGATCCGAGGGCACAGCTCAGAATAAAGGCCATGATGTGGAGATGTTGGCGTTGGACGGGGTGGGCACAGTAAGAAGTCTCTCAACACCAGGTTAAAGTCCAACAGGTTTATTTGGAATCATGAGCTTTTGGAGCACTGCTCCTTCATCAGGTGAGTCACTCACCTGAGGAAGGAGCAGTGCTTCGAAAGCTCATGACTTCAAATAAACTGTTGGACTTTAATTTGGTGTTGTGAGACTCCTTGCTCAGAATAAAGGGACAACCCTTTAGAACTAAGATGTGGAGGAATTTCTTCAGCCAGAGTGTGGTGAATCTATGGAATTCACTGCCACAGAAGGCTGTGGAGACCAGGTCATTGAGTATATTTAAGACATAGAAGCATAGAAGCTAGAAGCAGGAATAGGCCATTCAGCCCTTTGAGCCTGCTCAGCCATTAATTTTGATCATTACTGATCTTCAAATTCAATATCCTGATCCCCCTTTCCCCCCAATAGAAACATAGAAACTAGACAGAGATGGATAGATCCTTGATTGGTAAGGGGATCAAAGGTTACAGGGAAAAGGCAGGTGAATGGGTTTGAGAAACCTATCTGCCATGATTGAATGGCGGAGCAGACTCAATGGGTCAAATGGCCTAATTCTGCTCCTATATATTATGGTCTTATGGCCATATGGCTATCCCCTGGATAGTCAGTCTAGGTTGATTGCAGGCCGATAGGATTGGAACTGACTCATACTAATCTACTTTCAGCAGGTTTTCTTTTCTCGATGGTCTTGTAAAGTATCAATGAGAGTTTCTAGCTTTCTTTTATACCATGGCTGCACCATAGATGCCCACGTGCCTGCTGCTCCTGTGCCCCTTCATTGGTTTATGCAGTGAGTGGTTCAATCACTTGCTGATTGGTCCACATCAAACTGAATGTAGTCCAAAATACAGAATCTGTTTTCCCACACATGACTTTACTGCATAAAATCATTTGAACACAGGGTATCTGGTGCCTTTTGTTTATTTCAAGGTTCAAATGCTTCACAGGTAGTTGTGCAACTGCCTCCCCATCATGAGATGTTGCCTGTATCAAAGAGTGTTTGAGAAAACATAACTGCAGCCATTCTTTAGAAGGCACAGTTCTGTAAGCCTCACATGCTTAGAGAATTGTCAGCACAACTCTGTCGCATCTTTGCAACAGATTTAAGCAAATCCTAAGCATATCTTTTACATGTGCAACTTTGGCACAATACATGTGTGTGATAAAGGCATTGACCATGTGCTATTCTTTCAATTGTATCTCCGACAACCATGGTGGATTTCCCAGTTTGGATTTGCACCTTCCTTGATGAGGTCCATAAAAAATGTTTCTGAGTAACAACAACATGAAATATCACAAGGTGCTTCACAGAATAATTGTAAAATAAACTAGGCCTGACAACCAAAAGCTAGGTCAAGGGGGTAGGTCTCAAGGAGTGTCTGAAAGAAGGCAAGTGAAGCAGTGAGTCAGAGAGGTGTAGAGAAGAAACGCTAGGTGTCTGAAGACATGGCCACCAATGGTGGAGTAAATAAAATCAGGGATACTGGAGAAAGGATCGTGGGGTTGGAGGAGATGACAGAAATGGGGAGGGATGAGGCCATGGAAGGATTTGAAAACAAGGGCGTGAATTTTACAATCAAGTTGTTGCTTGACTGAGAACCAATGTAGGTCAGTGAGCACAGGGACATGAACATGAAAAACCTGGGTAAAGGCAGTGACTTGGTGGTGTACCTCATTTTACTCGGTGAATGACCTCCAACCATAACTAGGTCCAAGCTTCTTTCGTGCACTACCTGCATATTAAATATAATTGTTTATAACTGCACTTCACCAAACATTGTTTCTAATTTATTAATTTAATTTTAATTTATTTGGAAAAAATCATTGACGAGGTATAGTAATGAGGCAATCCCATAAACTATATAGACTGACAACACATCCAGAACTTGCCATGTTAAGAACTTGATCCATACCAACCAAGCCTGACGGGTATTAGTTAGGAGTAAACATTCTTGCATTTTATGGTTCAATGTTATGTTTAATTTGTTGTAATTATTATTAATTCTTGCAAAAAATAGTTATTAATTATGTTTTAATAACCTAACTACAAGAGCCTACTAGTCAATAACTGATTGCAGTATACTCCTGGGACCACACTATGTATATATCTGGCACAACTGCTTTTTCTTTAACACACAGCTGGTTTTTCAGTGCAAGGTTTGATACTGACAAAGTTGCAGTAGCCAACACTGTCAATGTGCAATATACAATGTAAATATGTGCCTCCTTCTCATACAGTAGGGTTGAATTTCTCAGATAACTAGGTACAGTGATATTGCTAATGCATTATGAAGATTTCCTCTGGCTGCTTTCTAGGAAAAGTCCTAGACATGCTGCTAGAAATAGATCTTTGCGTCGTCAATGAAGATGGGAGAGGTTCCGGAGGATTGGAGGATTGCGGATGTGGTTCCTATATTCAAGAAAGGGAATAGGGATAGCCCAGGAAATTACCGACCGGTGAGTCCAACCTCAGTGGTTGGTAAGTTGATGGAGAGGATCCTGAGGGGCAGGATTTATGAACATTTAGAGAAGTTTAGTATGCTCAAAAGTAGTCAGCATGGCTTTGTCAAAGGCAAATCGTGCCTTACGAGCCTGGTGGAGTTCTTTGAAAATGTGACTAAACACATTGACGAAGGAAAAGCGGTAGATGTGGTTTACATGGACTTCAGCAAGGCGTTCGATAAGGTCCCCCATGCAAGACTTCTTGAGAAAGTGAGAGGGCATGGGATCCAAGGGGCTGTTGCCTTGTGGATCCAGAACTGGCTTGCCTGCAGAAGGCCCAGAGTGGTTGTAGATGGGTCTTTTTCTGAATGGAGGTCAGTCACCAGTGGAATGCCCCAGGGATCTGTTCTGGGACCCTTGCTGTTTGTCATTTTCATAAATGACCTGGATGAGGAAGTGGAGGGATGGGTTGGTAAGTTTGCCGATGACGCGAAGGTTGGTGGTGTTGTGGATAGTTTGGAGGGATGTCAGAAGCTGCAGCGTGACATAGATAGGATGCAAGACTGGGCGGAGAAGTGGCAGATGGACTTCAACCTGGATAAATGTGTAGTGGTCCATTTTGGCAGGTCAAATGGGATGAAGGAGTATAATATCAAGGGTAAGTCTCTTAGCAGTGTAGAGGATCAGAAGGACCTTGGGGTCCGGGTCCATAGGACTCTTAAATCGACCTCGCAGGTAGAGGAGGTCATTAAGAAGGCGTATGATGTGCTGGCCTTCAACAATCGAGGGATTGAGTTTAGGAGTCGGGAGATAATGATGCAGCTTTATAAGACTCTCGTCAGACCCCACTTAGAGTACTGTGCTCAGTTCTGGTCGCCTCATTACAGGAGGGATGTGGAAATTATTGAAAGGGTTCAGAGAAGATTTACAAGGATGTTGCCTGGATTGGGTGGCATGCCTTATGAGGATAGGTTGAGGGAGCTCGGTCTTTTCTCCTTGGAGAGATGAAGGATGAGAGGTGACCTGATAGAGGTGCACAAGATGTTGAGAGGTATAGAACGGGTGGATTCTCGGAGGCTTTTTCCCAGGGCTGAAATGGCTGCTACGAGAGGACACCGGTTTAAGGTGCTGGGGAGTAGGTACAGAGGAGATGTCAGGGGTAAGCTTTTCACTCAGAGGGTGGTGGGTAAATGGAATCGGCTGCTGTCAGTGGTGGTGGAGGCAAACTTGATAGGGTCTTTTAAGAGACTTCTGGATGAGTACATGGGACTTAATAGGATTGAGGGTTATAGGTAAGCCTATATATAAGCCTAGGTGGGTAGCGACATGACCGGCGCAACTTGTGGGCCGAAGGGCCTGTTTGTGCTGCAGTTTTTCTATGTTCTATGTTCTAAATACTGCCTAGAGGAAATCTATGTGATCTTTTTTGCACGTCACCAGTCTTGGCAACTGATACAATTCTTCCTCAATGTCTTATCATGTGTATCATAATAAGCTGCAGCGTCACAATTTAGCTTACTGGTCTAAGGTGCTTTCTATCAACTTTGTGAAGAGAATTGGTATATGATGATTCTTCAGTGTTGAGCACCATTCATAACACTTTGATAATGAAACAGCCCATGGCAGTCTACAAAGGATTTGGCCAAAATCCAGCCTTGGGCTGATGTAATTCCCACTATTTGTCCATATAGATACATGTGCACTCAAGAATCTTTGTACCATTCATGATAAAAAGTCTGCTTGATCAACCCCTCTTCATCTTTATTCAATATCCATTCCTTTCAGTGTACTGTGTGTGCAGTATGTACAATGAACAAAATGCACTTCAGGAACTTACCAAGTCGACTTCAACAACATCTTCCAACCCTGCCACTTCACCTATAGAGAAGCACAAAAACTGTGAAATCATGCAAACAACATCACCTTCAGGTTCTCTTCTAAGTCACATATCACCCTGATTCAAACCTATATTGCCATTCCTTCATCATCAATGGATGAAAATCCTGAAAATTCTATCTATGGTCATGGCAGCCTCAGCACAAGGACTTCATGAATTCAAGGGGAAGGCTCCCCAACACCTTCTCACAGAAACTAGGAAGAACAACATATGTAACCCTGAGCACTCTGAGCATGCTAACCTGTGTGAAACTTTGAGGACAGGACACCAAGTTCAATTCTATAGAGAAGAGGAAAATAGGGAAGGATGTCAGAGCAGATTATTTTCAGGTCCTAATAGCAGAAGATAAGGTTACATTAGTAGAATCTTGATTGAGATTGTTGATAAATAAATGTAGGGGGGATTTCTATTTGCATATCAAGAAAGAGTGAAGTGACGCTCATGAAAAATATTCTTCACAAACTTTGCAATATTTTAATTATTGCATTAAAACTGTAAAGAGATCAATTGAAATCAAATTTATCTCAGATTTTTTTTTCCATCACAGTGTACAATTTATGAAGGCATATTGAGAAGGTATTCCTGTTCAGCAAAATAAGGTTAAATATATTTAATATTCTCACTGCTGTATTTTAATAGTTTTATGTTTTATTATATATTTAAATTTAAAGTTTTGCTGTGGACCTGGGTGGAGAACAGCTGATTAGACAAGTTGGCTGCAGACTTAAATGCACGAAAATGGCCACATTATCCAAATGTTGTAAAGGGTTCTGGAGCCAGGACTGTCTAGGTGAGTAATGAGGATTTTGTAAGTGATAAAAACTAACCTGCGATAGAAACTAACCTATATAGTGCTTTCTGTAATGCTGTAAATTACGTAATTTTTTTTATTTGCATAAACCAGTTAAATTTCATCCAGCGTGGAGAATTGTCCCTTGTTTCACTTGGAAATGTGTACTATTAAAGATAATGTACTGTGACAATATTTGAGTGTTATGTTTACTGTAGATATGAATACAAAGGTGAAATATTCCATTTCTTTTCTGAGAATTATTTCCTGAATCATTTCATACAATGAATTTGAATTTAGAAATGAGTCAAAGGCTAATTGTGTTTAACTGGTTTCATTACCGAGTTACAGATCTGGATCCAATATATTTTAGTAGTCTAGCAATCTAGAAGCCTGGACTAATGATTCAGACATATGGCCACCACAGCAGTTCAGCTAATTTCAGATAATTAATTAAATTCAGTTAATTAAGTAAGTCTGGAATAAAAAGCTAGGGTCAGTAATGGTGACCGTGGAAACCACTGATTGCCATCTGGTGCCCACATCTGAATAAAAAAAATCACTTCCTTTGTCAAACTTTACCAGCAACAGTAGAGATAACTCCTGAGGTAGTTTGGGTGGCACTGTCTGTGGAAGGGCTTGGATGATCCATCTTGCATTGCTTGATAGAATAAATGGGCATGGCTGGGTTGGCATTTCTATCTGTACAGCCTTTAAGGTAGGCTAACCAGGTAGGTACAGTGTATAGTCATTGTCACCCGATTGCCATTCCTATATAACTAGGAACAAGTGGTATTTTAAGTACCTTACACTGTAAGGCTTACAGAACAATCAGAACTCCATGCAGTTAAGTATTGGAAACTGATTTAGTGGATGCAGCAATTACACCTTTAAGCTGGCACTTTTTTCATTGGCCAAAGTTTAGGCCGTGCAGTTAAATTTTAGTAATCTGTGGGTGAATTGCATTTTGCTACATGACTCCAGTAGTGGTGTGGAAACAAAGAAGAGGAGCTGGTCCCCTTGATCAAAAAGTGTAGCGTATTCTCTTTTATAAAGCATTGTCTAAGCCCACACAATAATAGTGGTATTAAGGTCTGACAGCCAGCTTTTACTGGGTCATCAGTTTACAGATTTATTGGGACTCACATTTTTACTTTTTTCATCATAGGCAAAGCTTTGCTTGTTGGTGTCAACAATGGCAAATGTTTTAAATGTAAACAGTTGGAATTGGATGACCATGAAACCATTGTAAAATCCCATCTGGTTTATTAATGTCCTTTACGGAAGGAAATCTGCCACGTGACTCAATATGATTGACTCTTGAATTGTCAAAGAGGCCATTCGGTTCAAGGTTAGTTAGGGATGGGCAACAAATGCTGGCCACATCCCATGAATTAATTGTTTAAAAAGTACAAATAGCTGACACGGCCAGCATTTATTGCCCATCCCTAATAACGCTTCCTGAAGTCGCCACTTAAGGGCCTTAATCGAGGGTAGGCTTCCCATCCCAGGCACTGCCCGCCCCACGGTAAAATTGCTTCTGTGTCAGGTGAGCGGGATCTTGGAGGGAATCCCATCCATGCAATTTTACCCTTGGAGTAGTGGGGCGGGGGTTTGTGTGAGTGTGGGGGAGTGGGGAGGGAGGGGGGATGCGGAGAGCCCAGAGGAGTTACTTGCCACAACATTCCCAATCCAGAACTTCTCCCTTCATCCTGGAATACAGTGGAGATCTGTTTGTCACTCTCAGCTCTCAGCTGTTTCTGACCTGCCATGTGAGGGGAGAAAATCTCTTCCTGGTCTTTACAAGGCAAATGTTAACAGGGATATGGAGGCAAAGGGTGGAGTGTCTTCTCGTTTGGATTACTGATGGGTAGAATGACAATGAAGGAGGCAGGAACAATACCAAATTATATTGCTGGGTAAAATGGCTTGCTCAGCAATAATCTTAATCCAGACATCTTATTATTTTTCACTCATCATTTCTATATATAATTGTATGTAACATTATATGCAGAAGGATGTCATACAATCTTGCATTTTGGAAAGAGGCCGTTTGGGCCACCATGCCTGTGCCAACTCTTTGAAAGAGCTTTCTAATTGGTCCTACTAGCTAGCTCATTCCCCATATCCCACAACTTCCATTCTAAGTGATGTTTATGGAAAGCTGTGATTAAGTTCACTGCATTGACAGTACAAGGTTCAGATTGTATCAGCATATTGAATCCTTGCTGGCTGCAATTATGATAAGTGAATAACATTCTCAATTATGACATCCTTGTCATGTTGAAATGCTTCAAACAATAATTTACTTTTGAACACAGCTTATTATGTTGACAAATATTATTATTTGGAAAATTATTGTGATTTTTCATAATACATTGTTACGTGCAAAACCTAAAGCAATATTGTAATGCATTGTATAAACTTTTTGGTCTAACCTAGAATGCCCTGGTGGAGCAACAAACCCCTGCAACGGACATGGCACATGTTTAGATGGAGTATCAGGGAATGGAAGCTGCATTTGTGAGGTCGGTCTACATTTCTTAAAAGCATATTAATTTAATTGCCTGCTGTTGTTATGGCTTGCGTCCCTTTCAACATAATGCAGTCTGACACACTGGGTGGACATTTCCAATTTTTCAACAGAGGATGGGAAAAAACAGCAGCCGGCAACTTCCTCCGCTGTATTGTTCGGCCGATAGCCGAAAAAAACTGAAGGGGCCTATGGGGCAGTGCCGGGGCATGACCTTATCCCCTCTCACCCCCTGAGCAATGCATTCACCTGAACTCCTCTGGCCGGTCCTGCTCGCCAGGTGCATGCACTGGGAGACGTCTTGTAATTCACGCTGGTGACAATGTAACAGGGTTGAGGTTGGGGATTATCAGGTGTAGAGGTCTGATAATGAGATGTAAATTTATTGTAATTGACTTCCCGACATTCAATGTCAGGATTCTTGTTATGTCATTGGCCGGGGCAGGGACAATCGCAACAGGAAATCCCGCCAGTGTAAATCACATTTTGAGCCTCTCATGATACTTTGCACTCTCGTCACCAATTATGCCCATTATGAACGGGAGTGCAAAATCATGGCCGTTAATTTCTTATAGTCTGGCAAACATCAACATTTTTTCTGTGAGGGCATTTTGTGAAGGTAGAGTTCCAGACCAGAACACCGAACTATGTTAGGACACCAGACTAGACCCCAACAGTTTTTCTATTTGGCATAAATATGAGGAAAGGAATCATACTACTGACAAATTAGGGAGTTCTTATCAAAACACACTTTATTCATAACACAGTTTCAATTTAACTCTGACAAAGGAAACAGCTTAAACATTAATCATGAACAATATAAAAAGAATGAAAAGAAACAACTTCAATTTCTAACTGATCACTGTTTCACTTCCAAATAAGCAACATTCTTCTTACAGACTTAAAGACCTCAAATATAGTTAATAATCATAAATATACTTGCTATAATGGCTATTGACAGCCTCGGATTTTTCAGAGAGATAAAGAACTTTCAGAAGCTTGCAAAATTCTCCTAACTTCAACCAGAATAACCAAACTCCAAGTTTGCAAAAACTGTTTCTTTCTTTGCTAAAGACCCAGACTGCACATAAACCATATCATCACATGACCCTTTTCAATAATTCCAATCTGAAATCCCAGGGGAATTGAAGGAAACAAAAGTTCATAACTATACTTTGCATCACCACTTGCAAAGTTGAAATAATTATCCTACTTTCCCAGCATCAGTGCTGTATTCCTGCCAGACATACTGATTACCTGTAAAATAAGGCTGAATTTTTAAACATTCTCCTGAAACATAAAAAAACACCCTTTGCACAGTTATGGGGAGACGATGGCCTGTTGGTATTATCGCTGGACTATTAACCCAGAAACTCAGCTAATCTTCTGGAGACCCCACTTCAAATCCAGCCACGGCAGATGGTAGAATTTGAATTCAATAACAAAATCTGGAATAAGAATTTACTGATGACCTTGAAACCATTGTCAATTGTCAGAAAAACACGTCTGGTTCACTAATGCCGTTTAGGGAAGGAAATCCACCCTTACCCCTGGTCTGGCCTACATGTGACTCCAGAGCCACAGCAATGTGGTTGACTTTCAACTGCCCTCCAAAGGCAACTGGGGATAAGCATAACTGCTGGCCAGCCAGTGACACCCATGTCCCATGAATTAATTTTTAAAAAGTTACATCACAGTGGATGTAGATAATTTAATTCCAAGTGACTGTGTAATCAATATCTTATTATTTTATGCTACAGCTCATTTTGAGCTAATACATTTTCAGCTACCTCAGTTGGATCATTTATGTGTAATTCAGTTGCAGTCTTTATATTTTTTTGTGCTGTAATGCTTGAGATTAATTTGTACAACATGTTATCTCTGGATTTCTTGGAATGACATTCTGTGACAATATTGTTCCTTTAGAAAATGTATTTTGTGTCATATTTCTGGTGAAGGGTGTGTTTATAAGGCAGCTATCTTAAACAATGCTAAATTGTTTACAACTGGCAGCTCACATGCCACGTATGCAGAAGGATAATTGCTCATAATTATTGGAATGTTTGTTTCAATCTGTGCTAATGCATTTTTGTTATTCTTAGAGTTGTTCCCTAGGGTTTCAGAGTAGGGTTTGATTAAGTTGATTTACGTGTGTGTTATGTGGGCGGGTGGAGCTGGGCCTGCAGGGAGAAAAATCAGCCAGTTGCAGTTTGACTTTAGAAAGAGCAGTAGCTCTTTCTCTCTCTCTCTCCCTCTCTCTTTCTGGAAATTGAAGGGGACCTGCTAGAAAATAAGTATCTCACTCTAGAGGTCTGCAAAAGGCAAAAGGTGTTTTCTCCCTCTCTCTGTCATTGGTGTTCTACTGTGTGAAGCCAGGTTTTCCTCTGGAGGCTGCTATCTGGGAGTCAGAAGATGGGGTTCTCTCTGTATGTGTGTCCAGAGGGATTTAAAGACTGGAGGACTGGGAATTTATGTAAGCCTGTGTGTCTTGCTAACTGATTCTGAAGAGGGGATTACATTTATGGGGATATTGCTTAAATTGGAACTGATAGAAATAGCCAGCAGTTAAGAATTACATCTTGTCATGTTTAAGTATTTCAATTGGTAAAAACTATGCTAATTCTTTTTGTTATATTTTTATTGGGTTGTTAAATAAAGTTTGTTTTAATAAAAGCTTCCTAGTGGATCAATAGAATCACACCTGGGGAAAAACACCTTATGCTTGTACCAATGCTAAAATCAAGCAAAGTTGGGGTTACAGCCATCTTCATAATATACCTTAGAGTTTCTGATCTGGTCCCTAATAATTCTGAGCACATCAGTGGACAGTTCACGTGCTTTAGAATATAACATGTCTGTTCAAGTGTAACATGATGTTAAATGAAACTCCAGGAAGCAGTATTTCTGCAGATTCATAGGTTCCATCCTTCAAAGTTTTGAAACTGTCATTTTCTTTTACTACAGCCAAAGTACAAAGGAAATGCCTGTGAGGAATGTTCAGATGAGGAAGCATATGGCCCTGACTGTGTTGTGGGTATGAAGATACTTTTCTTAACTTAGAATAAATTGTTTGACATTCACTCAATGAGAGTTCAGCGTTAGCTCAAAATAGTCAACATGTTTTACATCTTGCACAATCTCCATTTCAATGCCAAAAAACAATTTTACCCATATTGATTTTGACTGTGGCTTTTATTTGCAATGAAACCTATATAAGTAAACAGATCAAATAAATATTTGGAACTTTAACCCAATATTGGATAAATTAAGAAGAAATTATAGCGTATATGTTCGATATCTTTACTTAGATAAAATCATTCAATTTTGATTTCTTTGACTCTTTTGAAGTTGAAATTTGTACACCCAGCTGGGTTTGGGGCCTTTAGGTGCTACAGCCAAAGGTTATTTTCACCCATCTTTTGTCAAAGGAGGCATTTTTTTACTTCTTGTATACTTCTTACTTTAGCTTCATTTGCTTTAGCCGCTTGCCTAGATAAGCAGTGGGAGAGTGGTGTAGTGGTATTGTCACTGGACTAGTAATCCCAAGGTAATGCTCTGGGGGCCTGGGTTCGAATCCCACCACAGCAGATGGTGAGATTTGAGTTCTGTAAAAATCTGGCATTAGAAGTCTAATTGTAACTATGAAATGATTGTTAGAAATCTCATCTGGCTCACTAATGTTTATCGGGAAAGAAATCTGCCATCCTTACCAGATCCACAGTAATGTGGTTGACTCTTAACCACACTCTGAAATGGACTAGGAAGCCACTCAGTTCAAGGGCAATTAGGGATGGGCAATAAATGCTGGCCCAGCTAGTAAATCATATTTACTAGCTGGCCCAGCTAGTAAAAATCATATTTTCAACCAGGATGGCATTTTGAGTGACACAATGCGTGTGTGTGTATATGTGTGCGCACGTCTGTGTGTTTGTGTGTTCCTGTGTGTGTGTGTGACTTTCCATGTGTGCATCTGTGTTTCTGCATGTGTGTCTGTATGAGAGCAGTTGCTGTGCAATATTCTAAGTTTCAGCTTACAAATATTTCAGTCCTGTTGTAACCAAAATCGAACCACGCCAAAGAAAAATGAATTTGTTGCCAGAGAGACACCATACTTAGAGAATTGGCCTAAAATTCTTCTTGCATCATTTATGATTCAGAAAGATGTTCAAATGTGTTTTTGTGACCTTAGAGACCAATTTAATTCCTACATTTGATTCATTGAGCAACACAGGAAACATTCAAACTGACTTAGACAGCATAATATGTGCAGAAGGAAAAGTTGATGATCACCAAACACAGGAAATATCAAGGAGGGGCAACTTACAGTAACAAAACTCTGCAAAATGACATAGGAGATGTGTCTCTGAGTACTGAGGACGTTTGCAGATTGAAGCGTAGCTGCATAATCTTTTTCGTAATCACTGTGCAGAACAGAAACATCCAGATATAGTACATTTACTGTAATATTGATCCTCACATAAGGTAATAGTCCTCCCTAACAGACTGGATTCATCAGTGTCAAAAACACTCATTGCCCATTGCACACTTCCTGCATGCAGCAACATGGACCGTTGGCTTTGGCTCATTTTGCAACTCACTTTCCTTACTTTTGGCAAACAAACACATATTGGCAATCAGTGCATTGCCAGATCTAGCTCCATTCATTATAGAGTCATACAGTGACTGTGTGACCATACATCCACAATATTCAAGTCTATAACCATCCTAACATGGCTGCACACCCCAACAGTGACCTGCCATCATAGTTGTTTTTCCCAGTTGGGGAATGGTTCAACTCAGCGTTAGCTCGGGGAGTAGGGCAAGCAACTTTTATTGACTGAGCAATGGAAAATGCAATTGTAGATCTGATATCACATAGTCATTGTAAGAGAGATATAATGGACCATAACTTCTAATTAGTGCCGGAAAGCGATGGCCCACTGGAATTACAAGACTATAATACACACTTGCCTGCTCATGAAATGTTGGCTAGGATAGAGTCATAGTGCAGAAGAGGCCCTTCAGCCCATCGAGTCTGCACGAACACATTAGAAACACCTGAACTCCCACCTAATCCCATCTGCCAGCACTTGGCCCATAGCCCTGAATGTCATGATGTGCCAAGTGCTCATCCAGGTACTTTTTAAAGGATGTGAGACAACCCACCTCGACCACCCTCCCAGGCAGCGCATTCCAGACCATCATCACCCTCTGGGTAAAACGTTTTTCATCAAATCCCCCCCTAAACCTCCTGCCCCTCACCTTGAACCTATGTCCCCTTGCGACTGATCCTTCAATTAAGGGGAACAGCTGCTCCTTATCCACCCTGTCCATGTCCCTCATAATCTTGTATACCTTGATCAGGCCACCCCTCAGTCTTCTCTGCTCCAATGAAAACAACCCAAGCCTACCCAACCTCTCTTCATAACTTAAATGTTCCATCGCAAGCAGCATCCTGGTGAATCTCCCCTGCACCCACTCCAGTGCACGCACATCCTTCCTATAACGTGGCGACCAGAACTGTACCCAGTACTCTGCACCCAGGCCTCACCAAAGTTCTATACAACTCCAACATGACTTCCCTGGTTTTGTAATCTATGCCTCGATTGATAAAGGCAAGTGTCCCATATGCCTTTTTCACCACCCTACTAACGTGCCCTTCTGCCTTCAGAGATCTGTGGACAAGCTCACCAAGGTCCCTTTGTCCCCCAGAACTTCCTAGTGTCCCACCATTCATTGAGTACTTCCTTGTCAAATTACTCCTCCCAAAGTGTACCACCTCACACTTTTCAGGATTAAATTCCATCTACCGCTTATCTGCCCATTTGACCTTTCCATCTATATCTTCTTGTAGTCCAAGACACTCTGCCTCACTATTAACCACCCGGCCAATCTTTGTGTCATCCACAAATTCACTAGTCCTACTCCCTACATAGTCACCAATGTCATTTATATAAATGACGAATAAAAGGGGCCCAACTCTGATCCCTGTGGTACGCCACTGGGCACTGGCTTTCCAGTCACTAAAGCAGCCTTCTGTCATCACCCTCTGTCTCCTGCAACTGAACCAATTTTGAATCCAAATTTAGATCCAATTTTGAATCCTACCTGGAAAATAATCCAGTCATTCCCATTTCCTCGCTCTACCCCTGTGGCCCCGCAAGTTAATTCCCCTCGAATTCCCCATCTAATTTCCTTTTGAAATCATTGATTATCTCCACTTCGTCAGTGGGTTCAAGGTCATTCCCGTTCATTGCATTAAAAAATGCTTCCTCACACCCACTTGCATCTTGAACCTGTGTTCTAGTCCTTGGACCATCAACTAATGGAAACAACTTTTCTTTGTCTACCTATTCTAAACCTGTAATAATTTTGTACACCCCTGTTAAATTTCTCCTCAATCCCCGTCGTTTGGACAAGAACAATCCTCGCTTCTTCAACCTATCCTTATAACTAAAACTGCTCAATCTTGGGAATTGTGCTGACAGTCATTTTATTGCGAGTCTGTATCTGTGTAGCCTCTTCAGTTTTTATGTTCATGCTGTCTGGACTCTTGCTGGACCTGGCAAAGCTATGTCCTGATGAATTGGTCCCGCTTGTTCAATTGAAGCAGCACTCTACGAACACCCGATGGGATTCTCATTCCCTCAGCTCTGTTAACTGCAGCCTGAGCTGCAGCAGTAATTACCCAGACTCCAGAACAGTGCATCTGGGCCAAATCCTGGCCTTCAGCAAAAACGCAACAATGGGAAAAAAATATGCTGAATGCACAAGTAGAGAAATGTGGACTGCCAAAAACTAGCCTTTGAAACAGTCACTTGCAGCAACAACAGCGACCTTCCTTTCAGTGCATTCCAAAGTGGGCTGCACCCATTTCCCTGTCATGTGTCCATTTTGTATGGGCAAAACTGTGCCCAACCTCATCAAAATGTCTAAATGTATTATGGAAATGGGACTTGTGCAGCCCGCAGCACTGCCTCTTTATTTCCCCCCAGAAAGGTTGTAGAATTGTAGAATTGGCTGTGCTGCTGATCTGGCACATAGGGTGAAGGCCTAATCTTCTGACCCAGTGCCACGACTCTCACCAACTTTTACAGATGCACCATAGAAAGCATTCTTTCTGGTTGTATCACAGCTTGGTATGGCTCCTGCTCTACCCAAGACCGCAAGGAACTACAAAAGGTTGTGAACGTAGCCCAATCCATCACGCAAACCAGCTTCCCATCCATTGACTCTGTCTACACTTCCCGCTGCCTCGGCAAAGCAGCCAGCATAATTAAGGACCCCACGCACCCTGGACATTCTCTCTTCCGCCTTCTTCCTTCGGGAAAAAGATACAAAAGTCTGAGGTCATGTACCAACCCCAACTCAAGAACAGCTTCTTCCCTGCTACTGTCAGACTTTTGAATGGACTTATCTTGCATTAAGTTGATCTTTCTCTACACCTTAGCTATGACTGTAACACTACGTTCTGAACTCACTCGTTTCCTTCTCTATAAACGGTATACTTTTCACTGAATGTTAGTACATGTGACAATAATAAATCAAATCAAATCAAAGATAGACCCTGAGCCATTACTGGAAAGTCATTGCCACCTTTGTCAAGTGCGATTTGGAATGCCAAATCGTTCTTCAGAGGAGATATTCACTATCACAGTCAAATCAGAAATTCCAGAATATGCAGATCACACCAGATTGGTATCTGGTTGGGGATGGGCAAAATGAAAATGGGATCCTATTTTTCTATAATAACTGTAAATTTAAAACATGTTTTGGCTTGTGTGTTTCTACATGTGAAGCCCACCCCCTGTGTTTATTACATGAATGCCACATTGCTGTTTGTATTCATTTCAGATTCTGCAATGTGGCACATAATTGCTTGCTTCTGACCTCATGACAACTTGGTTTATGATGTTTGAATCTACCATTGTGTGAAACACAAAAACAAAAAGTGTTGTGGTAAATGTAATTAAGAAATTTGAGGCAGGCTTTCCTGTCTATAAAATACAATGAACAATGCTTTGTGTATTGATGTAACTGTTAAGAAAGCAGTGTTGTGCAGTAATTAAGTGATGATTTCCATTCATCAGAAGTAAAAACAAACTGCTGAAAACACTCAGCTAGTCAGGAAGTATCTGTAGAGGGAGGAAGATAGTGCTAACATCTGGGAGGTTGATGACCTTTCATCACCACTGGAAGACGTTACAAATGAACAACCTTTGAGTAGATCCGGAGATGAGGAAAAGGAAAAGAAACCTTTTATTTGGAGGAAATGAATGGAATAAGAGGAATCGTTGTTCAATGTGTTAATACATTTTGCCAGGTGGAAGGGAGTGGTGGGGGATGGAGATTCAATCCCGTTCTGATCTCTGTGATTTTGGCCTCCTACACTATTCCAAAGAAGCTTAATAAAAGCCCAACAAAAAGCATCTCAGGGCCAATTTTGATCGAAGAGGTGAAGTGGGAGCCAAGGTGGATTCGTAAGCTACGATGTGGTTTATCACTCATTTCGTGCAAGTTAGTGCGGGTAATTGTGGCTTAGTAGATTGTTAAGGTGATGATTGACGATTAGATTGCCAAAGAGGCTGCATGCCATTGTGTTAGATAACACTTGATCTAATTACCTCACTTAACAGCGACCAGCTGAACTGGAATAAACAAGTCATTGGTGAGAATTTCAAGTACCACTTAAAGGAAAAATTCTTGCTGCAAGGGTTTTGAGAAGACCTTTGAAACACATTTGGAGATCTTCTGGGACATACGGTTAAGACTCCATCAACACTCTACAATGTTTATCCTGGAAATGAGTTTAACCTAAAAAGAGTAAATTCTATGCTACTCTACCTTATGGATAATTTATAGGAGTCACCAGGAGAAAGGCAGTGCTTGACCACTGGTATCTGATTTAGGATTCCCTTTGGTATGCAAGAGGAACAGGAAGAGGAGATCAGGTCAGATAGAATAGCTTTAGCTGCTGCAGGAGAGAGGGAGAGGCAGGCACATTGGACTTCTTCCTCTTTGTGATATACCTCCATTTCGGTATCTTCTCTATCAGGACCTTCAGTCAGAACCTGTGCTCCATAAAATTTGTGTTGAATCGGCACTTGTGCACTAAACTGACCAATGTCTGACTTTGTGCCTCCAGGCAAGTTTGAATTATGGTAATCAGCATTAGCACCAAAATTGCGTGCTAATATAGACCTCCAAACAGATATGTTGGTTATTAGCAAAACACCCGTTTAGTGTCTGCTTTGTTCTTTCATCAAAGCAACCACCTTTCTACTAGCCACATCACAGGCTTCTGGCCTTAACTCTGGTGCGGGGGGGGGAGGATTTTCTGCCACTGTTTTTTGGCAGGTGGGAATGGCGATGGAGGGTTGAGAATGAATCCCAAACCCAGCTTTCACACCAGTGGGATTTCCCCATTCGACTGTCTCCACCCCCTGCTCCAATCATGAGTTGACATTTTGTCATAAAAATGGAAGATTCCGTCCGTTGACTTTAACAACTTCAGAAATTAACCACAATTCCCATTTCTACTCCCACAACTGGAGTTGATAAATTAGGTTGAGTGGACCAGAGCTATTGAAAATGCAGAAGTGTGGGCTGGTGCTGGGGATGGGGATCCTCAACCGATAAATGACCTGTAGGAGAGCCTGCACCCCTCGTGTAACATCTGTAATGTCATCCAGCTCTAATCAAAGGCCATTGACCTGATGTTTCTTGCTCCACATTTACCATCTGACCTACTGGGTTGCACAGTGGCACAGTGGTTAGCACTGCTGCCTCACAGCGCCAGGGACCTGGGTTCAATTCTGGTCTCGGGTGACTGTCTGTGTGGAGTTTGCATGTTCTCCCCATGTCTGTGTGGGTTTCCTCTGTGCTCCGGTTTCCTCCCAAAGATGTGCAGGCTAGGTTGATTGGCCCTTAGTGTCAGGGGGATCAGCAGGAAAAATACGTGGGGTGACAGGGATAGGGCCTGGGTGGAATTGTTGTCAGTGAAGACTCGATGGGCCAAATGGCGTCCTTCTGCACTGTAGGGATTCTGTGATTCATACTGAAAGTTGCCAGCATTTTTTGCTTTTCCTTTAGATTTCCAGTATCCACAGTATTTTGTTTTCTGTTCCAATCATTGAAAGTGTGAGTGGCATTAGATCATTGTTGAAACAATCAGCACTCAGAGCGATAATTGTAGTTCTGTAAAGCTCCTGAAATCCTTGCCCAGAACAGTTAACGCGATTCAAACCTCTTCAGCTCCATTCCACAAACACTGGCCACTGCAGCTAGCAGTCCATTTGATAGTTGCACAAATATTTTACATTACAATATTTAATTTAAATCTAGTAAAATAACCAGTGTTTATCGAAGATAGTGAACAACACAATGAACTTAATGTTGGGTGTTTTATGGCAGTAGCAGTTGTTTCAGTAACTATTCTATTTGCCTTGTGTCAGCACAATTAATGGGTTGATATACATACCTTGACATCCATGAGTTACAGCCTTGAATGAACATTTTGTTTTTTGATTTGATTTATTATTGTCACATGTATTAGTATACAGTGAAAAGTATTGTTTCTTGCGCGCTATACAGACAAAGCATACTGTTCATAGAGAAGGAAACGAGAGAGTGCAGAATGCAGTGTTACAGTCATAGCTAGGGTGTAGAGAAAGATCAACTTAATGCAAGGAAGGTCCATTCAAGAGTCTGACAGCAGCAGGGAAGAAGCTGTTCTTGAGTCGGTTGGTACGTGACTTCAGGCTTTTGTATTTTTTCCCGATGGAATCTCTTGTGATTGGTGTAATTAAATTGTTTATTGCCCAGAATACTTTGGACAATGGGAACTGTCCAAAAGACAAATTAGTTTTTGAAATCTTAATGGGTTGAGATTTGCGTGCCTTGCTGAGGGAATCCAGCACTGTCAGAGGTGCTGACTTTCAGTGTGTCTTTGCAGAATGGGATGAGGAAAAAACAAAATCAAATTTATCCTCAATTTTTCCCAGATGAGATGTGTAGCATGGATTCCCTTACTGCTTATATTCTCCCAGAAGTCAGGAGTGCATGTCTACTGCACATGTCCATTGACCATAACAATCGTCTGTGTGACCTCCCAAGTGATGTGGAGAATTTTACATTATTAACCAGGACTAAAGAAGATGGACAGCTACTCAGAAATGAATGGCCAGTGTCCCTCACCTGAACCATTGAGCCGATGCATTCATCAATCCTTTCTTGCTCTAACAATTTAAATCATTTTAATTGGACACAATGGGCTTGAGGTGAGTAGCGCGATCCACGGCCGTTCCCCCTTTACCAATGGCTGAAAATGGCCATGATCGGGACCGCGCCCGAAACGGGCGCAACATCAATTTAAATGCATTTGCATGCATTGAAATTGACTTAATGGGCTGGATGCCCAACTTTACCAGCATTTCCCCCTTTACCACCACATTCACTTGTCCAGATTTAGCGCGAAACAGACATGGTCTGCAAAGGTTCAATTCGGGCGCTCCAGCTTCTAAGGAGGTAAGTTCAGAGCTTCCGGCGGCTCTCTGACTCAGATCAATGGTGGGTGGGGAGGGAGGCAGGCAGGTTAGATCGCTCACTGGTGGTGGAGAGGGAGACGGGTCAGATGGCTCTCTGGTGGGGGGGAGGAGGGAGGTGGGTTAGATGGCTCTCTGATGGGTGGTGCAGGGGGGGGCGGGGGGTCCGCTACCACTCTGCGTGCGATCGGTGGAGGGGGACGGGGGGTCCGTTGCCACTCTGCGTGTGATTGGTGGGGGGGAAGAGGGTTCCACTACCACTGTTGGTGTGATCAGTGGGGAGAAGGGGGAACAGGGGGCCACGATCAGTCTGGATAGCAGGGGGTTGGGGGAATAAGGGGGAACAGTAATGTTGTGGGGGTGGGGCAATGTCTGTGGGGGCCAGAGGAGGTATTATCTAGCCCGGGAGCGATGTGGTAGGGGAGCGTTTTTCTATTTTCTTTTACTGCACATGCGCAGTTGAAGGCTTCGATCAGAGCTGCAGTGTTTTGGCACGGTGAGCCCCGACCACAGGCTTCGACAGTGCGATTTGGAATCGCTGATGTTTTTTCAGGCAGAGTGCGTATGGGGGCGCCTGAGAACGGGTCTAAAAGTCAGATCCGAAACACTCCCAGTTTCAAGTCTGCCCAGCACTTAGAATTAAAAAGGTAAAATAGGGCCCAATGAGTCAGAGCCTTCATTCAATGCACTTGCTGGTTAGTATAGTGGTTAGTATCCCTGCCTGTCACGAGGGAGACCGGGGTTCAATTCCCTGATGGGGAGCTGCAAAATTTCCTGGCTGTCCCCAGAGACGGAGTCTTTTTTGGGGTGGCATGGTGGCAGAGTGGTTAGCACTGCTGTCTCACAGCGCCAGGGACCCGGGTTTGATTCTCGGCTTGGGTCACTGTCTGTGGGGAGTCTGCACGTCCTCCCTGTTTCTGTGTGGGTTTCCTCCGGGTGCTCCGGTTTCCTCCCACAGTCCGAAAGACATGCTGGTTAGGTGGATTGGCTGTGCTAAATTCTCTCAGTGTACCCGAACAGGCGCCGGAGTGTGGCGACTAGGGGATTTTCATAGTAATTTCATTGCAGTGTTAATGTAAGCCTACTTGTGACTAATAAATAAATAAAGTTTTTTTCTGTCAGGCTCAATAAAGGATGCCAGATGCTTTCCCCAGTCAAGCTTAGTCGCAGTGCCCTTGCCACCAAGATGGTGGTTTCAACTCCCACTCCAGAGATCTGAATATATAATGTTATTGGAACAATACTGATGGAATAGTTTGAACAAAACATTGAAATTGAGGCCTTCTAAGGTAGATTTAACAATGGTCTCATGGCAAATTTGAGAGAGAGAGTGCAGCAGGTTAACATTTATTCCTCAATCAATGTCACTAGAAATCAAACCATCTGCCTATAATATTTGTGGGATCTTGCTGCTGTGTTTCCTCACATGGCAACAGTGAATGTACTTCAGAAATACTTCATTGGCTGTGAAGTACTCTGGGGCACCCTGATGTTGTGAAAGATACCATGGTAATTTTTAATGATGATGCCTTTGTGCCATTTTTCTGCCTCTGAATTTAGACTGAAAGCCTCCTCATCTTGTTATATCTTAACCAGCTTTAATTCTGTCGAGGTCAAAATTAGATAATTTAGTAATCAAAATCTAGGGTGGAATTTTCCAGTATTTTTTCAAAGTGTCGGTTCCGGTGAGAAAACAGGTGAGAACGCTGACAGGGAATCTCATCGAATGTCCAGCCTCTTTAACAATTTATTTTTTCCCTTGTGATTCACGTCGCACTTGTAGCAACTTGCCTCTGATTCGCTTGCTGCGGGAAAACATATACTGGAACTCTACCACCTTGTCTGCCACGGAATTGGAGGGGGCGAGTGTCCGACAACGGAAATCTCCGTTGATCTCAGGCGGGAATTTCCAATCTCGCCCGAGCAAAGCCGTATAGTCCCACCCATAATCTCTGCAATCAGTGGGGCGCTCCACTTAAACATCTCCCCAGAACGCGTTCCAAGGCCAGTCAGGGGAATGGCTGCCAGGAAACTAGCACCAAGATTTTCGGAGGGAACACTTACCAAACTCCTGGATGGTGTGGAGCAGAGGCATGATATCCTATATCTGCAATCGCGCATACGTCCATCAACCAAGATAACCACCCCCGCCTGGGGTCAGTGGCTGTTCACTCCATAACAGGTCGGGAATACAGTGCCGAAAGAAGATGAATGACCTTCTTTGTGCAGCCAGGGTAAGTCTGTCTCCTCACATCTCACAGCACCCCTTAACACACCCATCACACTTTCACAGTGATCTCTCACCCAGCCACCTCATGGGGACGCAACATGTCTCATGGCCCCTCACCCCACTCCCCATGGTCCCCTCAATAGTTATGGTGCTCCTCATATCCCCACTCCCACTCACCTCCCATGGGCGGCACAATGATAATGGGCAGCACGGTGGCTAGCACTGCTGCCTCACAGCGCCAGGGACCTGGGTTCGATTCCCGGCTTGGGTCACTGTTTGTGCGGAGTTTGCACGTTCTCCCCATGTCTGCATGGGTTTCCTCCAGGTGCCCTGGTTTCCTCCCACAGTCTGAAAATGTGCAGGTTAGGTCCATTGGCCATGCTAAATTCTCCTTCAGTACCCAAACAGGTGCCGGAGTGTGGCAACTAGGGGATTTTCACAGTAACTTCATTGCAGTGTTAATGTAAGCCTACATGTGACTAATCAATAAACTTTATGCATGCCAGACTTCATCACCATCTGATCTGGCATGACTCTTGTCTACACTCTTCCCATCTATCTCATTGCAGGACAAACCCGAGTACAACCGGCATGAGGGGCACAGCCTGCCAGAGTCATGCCCCAGCTGAGATGTCTCTCACCCTATGAGGAGAGAGCCATTGGGCTGGTAGCCAAGGAGCAGGACCGCACCTGTGCAGAGGGCAAAGTGGGGGTAGCAGACAAAAGTGAAACCATTCAAGACATGCAGTCATGATGCAAGTAACTTTCTCCAATCATTTATTCCCTGTGATGCACTAATGTCATCTCAGGTCCTTGCAATTATTTGACCAACCCAGACTATCCCTGTGCCCTCTGGAGACCACAGGCATGAGCAGCTCCAAGGGCGACATTTTGGAGACCAGCTTCAAGGAGGCATCACAGCTGTCACCCTCACCCTCCACCAGCACAGATACTCAGTGGAATTAACTAGTAGGCAGGCTTCTGGGTCACTCACTGGCGAGCACTTCACAGCTGAAGATCCACAGCAGGCAGAGGAAGGAACATACCAGGGAATCAGCACTCGGAGGGATGCTGGAGCCCAGAACCCTGCTAGGCCCTGAGCCAATTATGTGCCCCTGGGTCCGGTCATCCCAGAGCTGTTGGGGCTGCAATGGCAGAGTCGCAAGTCTCATGAAGGAATGACACCATCACTCCTCGGACTGCAAGGTCGATTGGAGGAGTCCCATTGTCTTCTGTCCGAGATGGTGCTGTCATTCTAACATAAAGAGGCCAAGACTGCGAGGGTGGTGTCCGCAGTGGAGATCTTGGCACAGGACCTGCACTCCATGGATGGGGATGTCCACTCCATGGTTCAGCTCATGACGTCCTTGGCTGAGGGCATGAGTTTCATGGTGCAGGGCTTCCCACTAGTGCCTGCACCATGCATGTGACATCTGGAGCTATGAAGTTCAATGTCGGAACACACTTTGCCGGTCTCTGCCATCCGTGATTCTGCTCCCGGAGGAGCAATGGGCCCAGCCTCCCCCCTCCTCAGCAGGGTGCTGTTCCTAGCCACGTGCAGTGGCACATTGATACCACTGCTGCTGGTCGGTCGCAATCAATAGAATAACCAACTCGTCAGAATCATGAACTGAAATGAAGAGAATATCAAAGCGAGGATTTCTGACAGTGCCCCGACCCTCAGCTATCTCAGCCCTCTCAGCATCGAGGACATCCACCCACAGACTTCGCCCTCACACTAGGCCTCACTCCCTCCCTCCTCTGTCACACAATGACCACTTCCCCACAGTTGTCCCTCGCAACTCCACCTAAAAGAAGCGCTTCGACCCTTGAGAGTCTCAGTTGTCCCTGCCCCTTCCCCCCCAAATATGAGGTGTTAGAGTTGTTGAGGGCATTCAGTGTTGTAACCTCATGGAGGATCTAGATGATGCCCCCTGTCATCCTCTTGAATGGAGTGAGTGATGAAAGAGTTCACCATAACGCCTTGCACTGGCTCCACATTTATGTGATTTCTCTAATGTAGACATTAGTATGAGCATTGGAGTTCAATGCTTGGGGGCAACGCTTCCAACCCCTTTGAGTTAAACAATTCAACTAAATTAAATAAATTGAGTGACAAAATAAAAGGGGCAGCCCCTAAAAGGGAATCACCCAAAACAAAGACAAATCACAAATGAAACTTAAAACATTAGACCAAAAGATGATTAAAAGGATCAATAAGGCACCTGAGTCCCTGAGGTACAAATCGGCACGGAAGGCCTCGATGGTGTCATGGACACCATATGTTTCCTCTCCAGGGACACCCAGCCTCAAATGTAGCTGCGGTAGAGGGGCAGTTAGCCAAGTCGGATAACCCTTTTGATCACCCACTATCTGGACTTGTTTATGGCAAGTTTTGCCAGACCCAGGAGCAGGTTCAGGAAGAGGTCCTCCTCCTTTCCTGCTCTGCACAGGGTGGAGGCAACCCTTCTGAAGGGTTAAAAACTGGGCTCCAATCAGTGGCACACTCATGTATTGCAGTACTGACTTAATTGGCACAATTGAGACATCAAGGAAGGGTCACAGAGCTGATCAGGCAACCGCCTGCCTCTTGTGGGAGGCGAGATACACCTGATTCATGTGAAGACTCCAATTGGCATGTCAACCTCATCCTTAGGTGGCGCCCTCATTCCCCCAGCTCACAAGGGCTGCGGATTTTCTGAACTTCTTGAGTTCTTCTGAGGGCCATGACTTGTTAGGAAATGATAACACAGGTACTGGATGTTTGCCAGGACTTCTCTCAAGTGGCCATTATTCACGTCTGAGTGTAAATGTTGACAAGTTATTCAAATGTGCTGGCATTACAAAAAGCACCAATCCTGGGTGTTATTTTTACATTCCTTTGCAGTGTCTCAGCAGGTAGATAAAGTGGCAATGAACTGACAACTTGTTCTGCCGTAAGACAAATTGAAAGGGCGGATCCCAATTTTTTTAAAGAGCAGGGCACCATTTTTAAAGGCTGCCCGATACAAAAAATTAAAAGTAGAATACTACCCTCTCCCCCACCCCCACACAATCCCCCCGGCAGTGTCCATGTATTGTCAGGGGTCAGTACAGGAGCAGTGCCAGGGCAGTGCCAGGGGGCAGAGTCCAGACAATGCCAGAGGCAGTGCCATTGGCAGTGTCTGAGCAGTTCGAGGGGGCACTGCTGGGGCAGTGCGCAGTTAGCACCTGGGGCAGTGACAGGGACAGCATCAAGGGAAGTGCTGGGGACAGTGTCAGGGGGCAGTCTCAGGATACTGCCCAGTCATGACTGTCACCCCCCATTCAGCTGAGTTCCCCCAACAGACCTTCCTGCCAGGTGCATGTCACATGCTGATGTGAATGGATAATGTAACGGGTGGGGATTAGGGAGCAGGGATTAACAAGCATTGAGGCCTGTTAATTAGATTTAAATTTATTCTAATTGGGATCCCGAAGTTGAATGTTGGGATTCTCATGACGTCACTGGTGGGGACAGGGTTGGGGATGATCACCTCGGCGTGAAACGCAGTTTGTGCCTGTCACAGAATTCCACTTACATCGTCAATCCCACCCGACAAAAACAGGAGCAGAGAATCCCCCTAACCCATGTCTTCACCCAATATTCACCCTTTTATCAGAGGTTGCTATCCAAGCAGTGGGACTCAAGCTACTTTTCTTCTTCTTAACCTGTGGCCACTGAAACCAATTGCAGAATCTTGGCTGGGAATTGGCAACTCAACACAGATGTGAGGATCAAACATGTTGCAATCCGAATCTGTATGGTGCAACCCTACAGTTTATATTCAAATTATTGCTTTAATGCGTGTATCCAAAAGCCTTAAATACATTTAACCGTAAACTGTTGAAAAGCCATTATTTACTGGCAATCAGAATTAGATAGTAGGAATGTTGTCTAACCTTATTGATGTTGGCTGTATTTGTTTGAAGGATGCAGGTGTGTACATGGAGTCTGCAGCAATGGAATTCGTGGAAATGGGAAGTGCATTTGCTTTTCTGATTACACTGGGCCAACATGTGACCAAGGTAAATATGCTTTCTTAATTTAGATCAGTTAAAAACACTGGTTGGTATAAAGGGGGCACTTTTAACCTACCCCACAAATCTGAAGGGATCGGGTACAAATTGATTTTTACACCCCATCCAATTTTATTCCCCATTGACGCCCAGGGCGTAATGTTGGGCAGGGTGTAAAATCAATGCTTTGCTGTTGGGTTTCCTGTTCTATGAGTTGGTTAAATTTGTCCCTCATGTAACAGTGCAATAGTGTTTGGCACTGCAGAGCAGCAGGATACAGATCTTGGCTGGAATCCTCTCATTTGCCCTCTTTAGGATTCAGGCTATATCTCTGTGCAGAGACACTAGGCAGAGGGCAGACATCTCCTCACACAAGAGGAGTGTAAACCAGAGAGAAAATAACCTCTGGTTGCCATTTGGCTGGTTTTGGATTGATGAAGACTTGTGAAGGTGTGAGGTACAGCAGCACCCCACAGAAAGGAAGTGGTGGAAAGCCTTTAAAAAAGAGAAAATCATTTTTTAAAAAAACTGATGTAAAATAGTTCTTCACAAGCAGTTTAACTACAGATTTTAGGCTCTTTTGTAGCGGGCTAAAGTGTAATAGTTAAATGAAATGGTAGAATGGGAATTTTAATTTTTTGTTTGCACTTAATTCTATTATGAATTTTCTTGATTCTGAATGGGATCCAAATACTTTGCCGTATATTAGACGGCAAGACACCCAAGTCTCTTTTATGCTCAAGACAGGTACTAGGTGATGCCTGGCAGTAGATTGTGAAATCTGGAAACCAGCTGACACACAGGCTGGTACTTGCAATGTCTGAATCATGAGTGCAAATCTGTGTAGAATAATGAGGTGAAAGTCCCCACTCCTTGCTGGGAGAAACATACCTGTGAACAACTTCCATGCCAATGAATTGGAAATCCTACAGATTGAAATGGGAAGTAGAAGGGAAAAAACATTGGGCGAAAATTTCTTCTAGTTTTGCGGGTCCCAAAGGTTGGACCACATGAGTGCTGCACTTCCCCACGTAGGTGGGACGGCTGACAATCTTGTGGCGGTGGTCAGCCATTTAGATATACAAAGGCGAGGGTCCTGGCCTATCATGGGGTGGGATGGGCAGGAGCTTGCACCCTTACCTCAGGGTCAAAGTGAATGACCGTCCACAATGGACAGTAACTTGCTTCAAGAGCTATGCAACATATTTGGATTAATACAGACTCAGGGCTGTTACTACTTATAGTAGTTATGGTGTTTTCAGTTTTTAAGCAGTTAATGTAAAAATTCCCTGGATTGAATTTGTTTTTAATTTTAGGTTATGGATAGGAATATAGGAACATAGGAATTAGGAACAGAAGCGGGCAAACTCAGCCCTTTGAGCCTCTCCGCCATTCAATCAGATCTTGGCTGATTACTGAATCATCTTCAAAGCGAAACTCAGTTCAAATTCAATGAGATTTGTTTACTGATATGATGGGACAGTTGCCTCTTGTAGTACTGTACCACATCATCACTCAATTCAGTTGTGGTATTGCGATGTGAAAAAGATGGAAATAAATGCTTGTTACTTTTCCCCAGAGGTCCCTGCCTGCAAGTCACTGCGATGTGGAAATAACACACAGTGTGTGGAAGAAAAGACAGGGAGCTTCATCTGCAAGTGTCTGCCTGGTTTTCAGGAAGTTGCAAAGACTTGTGAGGGTAGGAAACTTCACCTTCTCGTCACTTAACAGTTTTGCAAGGAATTTAGCTCAGGGTTTGAGAAAGGAAATAAAAGTTTTGAGAGTTTCATGGTTTTTGTTCACAAATCCTTTCCCATAAACACTTTTAGAAACATTTCTCCTTATCTGCACAGTGCATTTATTAAGTGCTGGTGGAACATTATTGTAGCCTTCCATCAGCATTCTCCACAATTTCCACTTTCAGGCAGTTGTGTATTTCTGTTGTCAAGAGTATGGTTCAGTTCATTGTTTCGATTGGTGTTCTATTAAGTAAACACTTCACACTTAGCTGCCGTGTTTTTCTTAATTTGTTCTAGCCAATGAGCCTGGTTAGGGATCCCCGTTCCATTTGAATAAAAAAAGAGGAGATCTGATAGAGTTATTCAAAATAATGAGCGATGACTGATAAGGTAGGGTAATAAGCTGGTAACGTGAGACCATCGATAAAAGAGTGAAGGAAAAGGTTAGGAGAACTTTCTTCCACATTAAAGCTTGTTAAGAATGCTTCGACCAAAACAATGGTGGACAAAACAGTGGGGGCGGTACGGTGGCATAGTGTCTGGCTTGGGTCACTGTCTGTGCGGAGTCTGCATGTTCTCCCGTGTCTGCGTGGGTTTCCTCCAGGTGCTCCGGTTTCCTCCCAAAGTCCAAAAGACGTGCTGGTTCGGTGCATCGGCCATGCTAAATTCTACCTCTGTGTATCTGAAGGCGCCGGAGTGTGGGACCGGGGATTTTCACAGTAACTTCATTGCAGTATTAATGTAAGCTTGCTTGTGACACTAATAAATACATTTTAACTTTAAAAACTTTTTAAAACTTTGAATTTTAAGAAGCAGAATCAATTAAATGGATAAAGATTTGAGAAGAAATTAAGGAATATGGGGAAAGGAATAGCTCTGAGATATATTTCTGAGTTGGTGCAGGCATGCTGGACATAGTGCGATCCTTTTGTCCTATAAATGTTGAGACAGAAGTAGTTCCAGATCACACTCAAACATATGCTAGAAGGCATCGTGATTGTGAATCACTTTTCATTACCGAGGATGTGCTGGACAATGTGCTGAATACAGCATGTGAGCATTTAGGGGAGGCAGTGATATTATCACTGGACTAGTAACCCAGAGACCCAGGGTAATGCTCTGGAGACCCGGGTTCGAAACTCACCACAGCAGATGGTGAAATTTGAATTCAATAAAATACGGAATTAAGAATTTACTAAAAACCATGAAACCATTGTTGATTGCCGCAAAAATCCAACTGGCTCACCAATGCCCTTTAGGGAAAGAAATCTGCCGTTCTTACCTGGTTTGACCTACATGAGACTCCAGACCCACAGCAATGTGGTTGACTCTTAAATGCCCTCAGGGATGGCAATAAATGCTGCCCTGCCAGCAATGCCCACATCCCATGAGCGAATATTTTTTTAAAAATCACAGATTGCCACTGTACTGTAATGTGCAACAATCTTTCACAATTGGGTAAACCCTTTGTCTCCGGTGTGGCAAGGGACTGGGTCTGGTGATGAAATACTGAACCAAATTATTGTGATACCCTGATATCAGAGAATCATAGAATCCCTACAGTGCAGAAGGAGGCCTTCGGCCCATTATGTCTGCACCGACCACAATCCCACCCAGGCCCTATTACCGTAACCCCACATATTAGAACAAAGAACAAAGAAAAAGAACAAAGAAAATTACAGCACAGGAACAGGCCCCTCGGCCCTCCAAGCCTGCACCGACCATGCTAACCAACTTAACTAAAACCCCCTACCCTTCCGGGGACCATATCCCTCTATTCCCATCCTATTCATGTATTTGTCAAGATGCCCCTTAAAAGTCACTACCGTATCTGCTTCCACTACTTCCCCTGGCAACAAGTTCCAGGCACACACTACCCTCTGTGTAAAAGATCTGCCTCATACATCTCCTTTAAACCTTGCCCCTTGCACCTTAAACCTGTGCCCCCTAATCATTGACTCTTCCACCCTGGGAAAAAGCTTCTGACTATCCACTGTCCATATCTCTCATAATTTTGTAGACTTCTATGAGGTCACCCCTCAACTCCGTCGTTCCAGTGAAAACAAACCAAGTTTCTCCAACCTCTCCTCATAGCTGATGCCCTCCCTACCAGGTAACATGCTGGTAAATCTTTTCTGTACCCTTTCCAAAGCCTCCACATCCTTCTGGTAGTGTGGCAACCAGAATTGAACACTATATTCCAAGTGCAGCCTAACTAAGGTTCTATAAAGCTGCAACATGACTTGCCAATTTTTAAACTCAATGCCCCAACCGATGAAGGCAAGCATGCCGTACGCCTTCTTGACTACAAGAATTAACCCTGCTAATCCCTTGACACTAAGGGGCAATTTAGCATGGCCAATCAACCTAACCCACACATCTTTGGAGTGTGGGAGGAAACCGGAGCACCTGGAGGAAACCCACGCGGACACGGGGAGAATGTGCAAACTCCACACAGACAGTGACCCAAGGCCAGAATTGAACGCGGGTCCCTGGCATTGTGAGGCAGCAATGCTAACCACTGAGCGACTGTGCCACTGCCCCATATCTATTATGAATCTTTCTCTACGGAATAAAAATAGATTAGCTTGGCATTGTTGTTGGTCTCATCTTCATTTGAAGGAGCTAGATTGTCTATTATTTACTTATCTTATTTCAAAAGCTGAGTGCTATATATATATATAATATATATATACTTGCATATGTTTGTGCCTGAATTGCCAAAGATCTGCAGGCTATTTATTTGTTTATTTCTGAATATATGTCCTGTAGTGTTGCCAACTCAAAGTGATTTGATTCCCTCACAAGGTTACTCCTTGAAAGGAGGATCCTGCGGATGCTGGAAACATTTCCTGCACCAACAGTGTTCTTTGCAAAAATAAACCAAGGGACGTAAAAGAATAAATTATGAAATAGGAGTTGCAGTATCAGAGATGAGTGATGACACGGTGGCACAGTGGTTAGCACTGCTGCCTCGCCAGAGTCGTAGGTTCAATTCCGGCCTCGCATCACTGCCTGTGTGGAGTTTGCACTTTCTCCCTGTCTCTGCGTGGGTTTCCTCCGGGTGCTCCGGTTTCCTCCCGCACTCCAAAGATGCGCAGGTTAGGTGGATTGGCCTTGCTAAGTTGACCCTAGTGTCAGAGGGATTATCAGGGTAAATGCGTGGGGTTATGGGAATAGGGCCTGGGTGGGATTCTGGTTGGTACAGACTCGATGGGCTGAATGGCCTCCTTCTGTACTGTAGGGATTCTGCGATGAGTGGATATATTTAAAATATTAGAATTGTATTTATGAATGCAAACAAAGCTGGAGTAGGCCCTAATAAAATAATTAAAGTTTTGAAAGTACTTGAAAGAGTAAATGATGAAATTCTTTCTTTCTTCAGTGCAGTGGATCAAAAACAGGAATAGACCGGAATTCTCCGACCTCGCCCGTGGCTGGAATTCTCCGGTCCTCCTGCTGAATGGAGGTTTGGCTGAGTGCCAAATTCTCTGTTCTCACTGGTAGCGGTAGCAGGACGTGCAAGACCAGAGAATTCTGGCCATGAACTAAAGGTTAATACCAAAAACACAAAGCAGAAGTACTTCCACAGAAGGGATATAAGGATGTAGTCCGTCGAAGTTTATCCAAACATGGCATTTAATAGAGAATTAAGTAAACACTTCAGGACGAAAAATAGGAGATGATATGAGGAAAGAGTAGAGGAGAAATTATGCTGATAAAGTTGGTGTGAAGTTGGGTCCAGTATAGACATGATGGGCCAAATAGCTTCCTCCTTGGCTGAGAGTTCAACAATTTTTCTGTGTCCTGTCAGGATTTCTTTTGGCGTATCCCTTGTGCCTCCGTTTTATTTTTGCGTTTGAGTCACTGATACACCCTTTCATAGAATATACAGCACAAATACAGACCATTTAGCCCAACCCATCTCTGGTTCCGGTTTCCGCCCTTTCTCCACTTCTCTCATGTAAATATGCAGAGTCTGTTCGAGGCCAGATTTTCTCTGATCCCAGGATTTTCTGACCCTTGGGCGCAGTGAGAAACGGGTGAGAATTACTTCTGGTCTCCATTTGTAGATGGGGGGGGAGGGGGGGGGGGTGGAATTGGGCTCAGAGACCATTGAAGCCCCCATGGGGGACATGACTAGACGTTGCTCAGGGACACCTTGGCACCGCCAGGTGGGCAGTGCCAAGGGAACTGCGGCACGAAGCGGGAACATGAAGGAGGTCATGAAGGGAGGCATGAAGGAGGACCCTTGGGAGGGTCTTCATGCCCCAATGCCAGTAATCTTTGTTGCAGAGGGGGATGGGTAAATATCCCTTCAATGAGGGGAGGGTGGGAGGAGGGACCCCGATGTCCATGAAGGGAGGGCGAGGGGGTCCTCAATTTCAATTTGAGACTGGGGTGCCCAATCTTGGTGAAGCCAAGCTTACTGGCATGTTTAGGCCCTGCCCCTCTCAGAACTGGTGCGAAACTCACCACTCTCCCAAAAAATGACCAAGTGTGGGAAAATTGCGATTTCATTTCTCACCCGAAATGACACTTTAGCCATTTTTGGGGGAAAATTCTGCCCGTGGCTCCTAGTTTTCGATTCTCCCACTAGTGGGTACAATTTCTCCACATCAACCCTTTACAAACCTTTTATAATTTCAAGGATCACTATCAGTTCACTGCTAAGTCTTGTCTTTTTTAAAGAAAAAAACCAAACTTTTCAATCCTTTCTGATGGCAGCAGTTACTTGGTACCATCCTTCTAAAACTTATTTGCTTCTGCCTGTGGTTCCGCGTCCTGTTTATAGAATGAAGACAGAATGGTGCACAGTACTCTAAGTGTGACCTGACCAGGTCATCTTTCTGATGGAACCTGATCTTATGGTTAAATGATGGAAAATGTGGCCAATACTTTTAGATGTAGGTGGTACCATACTGTAAAGCGTTAAAAGAATGGTTTCACGTATATTAATGAGTGCATGTTGCACAGTGAAAATGGGGTAGCTCTTAACTATACTCTGGGCAGGACCTTTCCACCAGTGGGATCTTCCAGTCCTGCTGAAGGTGACCCCAGTGGCAGGATGGGGAAGCTATGTACCCATATTGACGGGACTGGAAGATTCCGGCGGCGGCTAATGGTGAGCCACCTCCACAGCTAGAAAGCATGTCGTGAGGTGAGGGGCAGAAAATCCCTCTCTCTGTGTGGATGAATGCATTATATTAGCTCTTTCACTCACTTTGGATGGTGTGAATTATAATAGGTTAATATTAGTTAATCATAGAATCATAGTTTATTGATTAGTGTCACAAGAATCATACAATGCAAAAGAGGCCCTTCGGTCCATCGCGTCTGCATCAGTACACGAATAACATCTGAATTCCCACCTAATCCCATTTACCAGCACTTGGTCCTGAATGTGCCAAGTGCTCATCCAGGTACTTCTTAAAGGATGTGAGGCAACACGCCCCTACCACCCTCCCAGGCACTGCATTCCAGACCATCCCCACCCTCTGGGTAAAAAACGTTTTCCTCACATCCCCCTGAACCTCCTGCCCCTCACCTTGAATCTATGTCTCCTCATGACTGACCCATTAACTAAGGGAACATTTGCTCCCTATCCACTCTGTCCATGCCCCTCAATCTTTTACACCTCAATCAGGTCACCTCTCAGTCTTCTCTGATCCAACAAAAACAACCCGGGCCTATCCAACCTCTCTTCATAACTTGTGTTCCATTCCAGACAGCATCCTGGTGAATCTCTCCTGCACCCCCTCCAGAGCAATCACATCCTTCCTATTTGGAGTATTGCATGCAGTTCTAGTCGCCACACTTCCAGAAGGATGTGGAAGCTTTGGAGAGAGTGCAAAGAAGGTTCACCAGGATGTTGTCTTGTCTCGAGGGCGTTGGCTATGAGGAGAGGTTGAATAAACTAAGATTGTTTTCACTGGAAAGATGGGGACTGAAGGGAGACCTACAGTGGTCTACAAAATTATGAGAGGCAAAGACAGGGTGGATAGTCAGAGGCTTTTTCCCAGGCTGGAGGTATCAATTACAAGGTGGCACAGGTTAAAGGTGAGGGGGGAAAGTTTAAGGGAGATGTGCAGGGAAAGTTTTTCACGCAGAGAGTGGTTGGTGACTGGAATGCGCTGCCAGAGGAGGTGGTGGAAGCAGGCACGTTAGCAACATTTAAGAGGCACCTGGATGGATACAGGAATAGGGAGGCAATAGGGGATATGGTCCGAATAAGGGCAGAAAGTTTTTCTTTAGTCTAGTTAGGGCATCATGATCGGTACGGGCTTGGAGGGCCAAAGGCCCTGTTCCTGTGCTGTACTTTGCTTTGTTCTATAATGTGGCAGTCAGAACTGCGCACAGTACTCTCGCTATGGCCTCACCAAAATTCTACACAACTCCAACACAACTTCCCTGCTTTTGTAATCTATGCCTGTATGAAACATTTGTCTGAGAAATTAATGTTCAATGTTGTTGAATTAAAATCTTTATTTGTTATTCCGTACCCTAGCAATAGATCCATGTACTACAAACATCTGTGACAAGAATGCACACTGCGAATACTTTGGTAAAGGAAAATATAAATGTATCTGTCAGCCTGGTTACCGTGGAAATGGAATGCTCTGTTTGCCAATAAATCCTTGTAGCATAGATAACGGTGGCTGTCCGGAAAATTCCACATTGTGCAAGTACGAGGGACCAGGGAAGGTACGTTTAACTAAGTACATGATACAATTTGCATTTATTATTATTGTTTAAATAAGCAATTATCTGATGGTTATTCATTAAAAAACACCATTAAATGATATAAAATCAAAGTAATTTAGATTAACATGCTTGGTTCAGTTCCCTTATGACTCAGTCTTGTTATGATGTTGCTGATTTCATCTTGAGAGAGCACAGGGAGAGGTAGTAAGGAGGTGGGCTAAGCAGGGGAATAGAAGCTGGCATTTCAGTTCCTGAGTTAAATTAACAACAGCAGCAACTTGTATTTATGGAGCACCTTTGACGAAAACATCTTAAGACATTTCACAGAGATATAAAACTAAATACGACTTGAGCCCCATAGGGTGACAGTAGAGCAGATGAGTAAAATCCAGTAATCTTGGCAGGAACATGCATGTTGTAAGCAGACATAACCAACAGGATAGACTTGAGCAAGGCCCCACAATCAAAATGGCTTCATGGCTTCCATTTAAAGAATGGCCACTTCCATTGAATAAAGGAGAATGATCCACATTTGTGCAATTGTGAACTTGGGTGGCACAGTGGTTAGCACTGCTGCCTCACAGCGCCAGGGACCCGGGTTCCATTCCGGCCTTGGTCTGCATGGGTTTCCTCCAGGTGCTCCGGTTTTCTCCCGCATTCCAAAGGTATGCAGGTTAGGTAGATTGGAAATGTTAAATTGTCCCTTAGTGTCTCAAGATGTGTAGGTTAGGTGGATTAGCCATGGTAAATTCCGGGTTACAGGGATGGGGGGGTGGGTGTCTGGGTGGGATGCTCTTTTGGAGAGTCAGACTTGATGGGCCGAATGGCCTCTTTCTGGACTGTAGGGATTCTGTGGTTCTATGGAAAGAATAAGAGAAACGTGGTTGGTTCATATATGCTTTCAAATTAAATATGTGCAGTCTGCGCCGCGTTTATCACACTTGAAGAATTCATGGAAATTTTTTATTTTCTAAAGTCTTTCTGCAAATGTAAAGATGGATTCATCGCTAAGAACTCTTCCCAAGGTTGCATCCTGAAAGATGTTTGCAAGCCATCGCTCTGTAATAAGACAGCAAAGTGTGTAACCGTGTCACCTGGAAATTTTGAGTAAGTGTTTGCCAGAAATTCTTTAATATTGAAGTCTGCTATTGATCTCAATAAGCACATATCCATGTTGAAAAATAAACTGCAATGGTTAGAGTAGGATATAAGTTGAACATTTACAGGTATAATTATACATATGGGAAATTCAATCTACTAAAGAGTTTATGTGGTAATGACTCAATTAGTAGGGAGCGTCGGGGATTGGGGCTTGTTTTACTTATTGGTCACTCATTCTCACCGGAAATATGTGACTGGTAGAGAAAAATTCTGAGGGAAATTGGGACACTCATTTTTCCACCAGATTCAATATTCAGGTAGACTTTACAATCGAGACTCAAGACTCCAGACACGAGGGTGTTTAAATATGTAAAACTCCAGTTGTGGAACCTCAGTTAGATTCTCCATGTAGAAATGGCCAGACTGTGTGAGGCGTTCGTCCCAGTTTTTTTCTGGGAGGAGTTGAGCAGCTGAACCCACAACCCTTAAAGGGACCAATGGAGGCAGTGTAGAAAATGTTAGTTTATGGGGTTTTTTAAAAAAGTGGACCCAGTGTGAACATTCAGCCTTTGTGTTAATTTTTTCTATGGTTTCATGAGGCTGTGAACATAAGAACATAAGAACTAGGAGCAGGAGTAGGCCATCTGGTCCCTCAAGCCTGCTCCGCCATTCAATAAGATCATGGCTGATCTTTTCGTGAACTCAGCTCCACTTGCCTGCCCGCTCACCATAACCCTTAATTCCTTTACTGTTCAAAGATTTATCTACCCTTGCCTTAAAAACATTCAATGAGGTAGCCTCAACTGCTTCACTGGGCAGGGAATTCCACAGATTCACAACCCTTTGAGTGAAGAAGTTCCTCCTCAACTCAGTCCTAAATCTGCTCCCCCTTATTTTGAGGCCATGGCCCCTAGTTCTAGTTTCACCTGCCGGTGGAAACAACTTCCCTGCTTCTACCTTATCTAGTCCCTTCATAATCTTATTTGTTTCTATAAGATTTCTCCTCATTCTTCTGAATTCCAATGAGAATAGCCCCAGTCTACACAGTCTCTCCTCATAAGCCAACCGGGAATCAACCTAATGAATCTCCTCTGCACCCTCTCCAGTGCCAATATATCCTTTCTCAAGTAAGAGGCCAAAACTGTACATACTTCTGTACACAATATGGCTGTCCTGAGGCTTATTATAATCACTTTTATTTCATAGAATGGCCCTAAGCTCTGGAATTCCCTCCATAAACCTGTCTGTCTCTCGGCTTTGCTTTTTCCCTTTCAGATGCTCCTTAAAACTTACTTCATTGACTGAGCTTTTACTCATCTGCTCTAATGTCACCTTATGGGGCTCAAGTCGTATTTAGTTTTATGCCTCTGTGAAGTGTCTTGGGATATTTTTGTTAAAGGTGCTCCATAAATACTGGTTGCTGCTGTTGTTAATTTAATGACATCTCAAGTGCACCCATGGAGATTTTCCCTCTGTTTTTGGTATCAGTTGGGAGCATATTGGTTTCTGACTCGGAAGGTTGAGGATTCAAGACCCTTTCCAGGATTTGAGCACAAAAACCAAGGCTGGCATTTCAGTGCAATGTTTAGGAGTTTTGGGTGGTTGGAGATATTATCTTTCATGTAGCATGTTAAACCATGGCCCTCTCTTCCATGGATGCGAAATAACTGTTAGGAAAATAAAGGTAGTTTTAAGTGATTTATATTGGCAAACATTTGAAATAAGGTATAGTCTTAATTGTGTTTGATTTAATGTTTCAGTGCCTGAAAGAGTAAAAGCTATAATTAGATTCATGCTGGACAAAAGGTGTTTGTGTATGGGGGTTGGTTAAATTCCAACTGTGTTTCTATTGTGTTTAGAGATGGCTACAGCAAGAGTGGGCTATGGCATGAAGAGTAAATAGAATTATCAGTCATTGCCTAGCAAAGCTTTTAAGTTTTAGTTTAGATGGATATATTGCAAGTGGAGACAGGACACTGGGGAGTGAATATCTCTCAACTCTGCCAGAAGAAAGACTGGCTAGCATGGCAGCTGCAAAAAAGCAGGCTTCTTGAAGTACCAGTTACTGTCCAGATAACCAGGGAATTGGGATAGAAAGAATGACTGAAGTTAAAAGAACCGGGACTGTTTAGAAGAATTCGAGGAAGAGTAAACAAAGTGTTCTGAGTTAAACAGTTAATTGCAGTGACCAAATTTGAAGTGGGAAAGTAAACTTCAGAGGTACCTCAAAAGTTTGATGCTATTTTATTAGAGTCAGGGAATTGAGAGCGAAAGCATTTCTGAACAGTTTTTACAGCAGTCAAGACAAAGAAATCTTGAAGGGGTGGTGTAAAAATATGGACTGGATTTCGGAATGCAAACCTAATAGAATGATTGTGAACAAAATAAAATAAGGTGTTTTTTGAAAGTGGAGTTTGGAAACTCTCACTTGACAATCATTTGGGGGATTCTGAGGAGAACTTCTCAGACATTCAGAATGAAGTATTTGACCACAGTCATCTTGTGTGTTTAAAGGGACATTGTGTTATTGAAACCCTTGTAACTTAAGATACGCTTAGGCATCCATGTTAGGTGAGGAGAATGAAGGAGTATTGTATTATAATCCAATTTCAATAAATGATTTTTCTTGTTGTTAGAACCAATTACCGGTCCTGTGACTCTGGTCCCCACATTTTATGTAAAAAAAGCAAAAAAGCTGCAGTCTTTTGCCTGAATCCAGCTTACAAGTTAAAGCAACTAAATCATTAAATGAGCTGAGCTTACCTTTCACACAGAAGAAACATTCTTTTAAAACTCTTCTGGATGTATTGAACTATGCATAATGTCAATGCAACTTTCATTGGATCAGTTGTAGATTCATTTCTGCTTGTATTTTTACCATCCAGGTGTGTCTGTAAACCTGATCAGATTGGAGATGGCCGCAAGTGCATCGGTCCCTTAAAGGATGTGATCCAAAAACTTATCACCAACCAGTACAGCACTGCAGCACTTGCAATGTTTGGTAAATTTCTCAAATTATACTCATGTTTTATCTATTATAATCATGCCCTTTCCTCTCAATCCTGTAAATCTGCACACGCTAAGGCAAAAGCTGCCATTTATTAGGAGAGAGAAAATGGCTTGGATTTGACACTCCTTTTTAAAGGCAATTTTCATGCCAATATTTATCATTGTAGGATGGATGGGACTGGATAGGGCTTCATTCTGAGGTAACAACTTTATCTGTGCCAATTTCGCCTATGTTCCTGACCACTGGTTCAGGTTTTCCACTGATCTGGTTAGATACAAGTATCTGAGGCCTTGATAATGGTGAACCTTTGTGTCGTGCCTCCCCTCTACTTTCCCAACATATTGATGCCTTTATAGTGCTCCCTGGGAGGCACTTTCATGCCAATCCCAAACAGGAGATGTTCTCTTGAACAGTACCCCTGGCCACTCCAGCAACTCCTTTCCCTTCCCAGCACAAATCTGCAATTATCCATTGACTCTTCTCTATCTGCATCAAATTAAATACTCCCATTGAATTCAGCTAATATAAGCAACTCTCCAATCTTGACAGCAAGAGGAGGTGTCTACATAAAGGGCCTGGGCGTGAAATTGTGCTAAAGTTGGGCGTCGGGCCTTTAACGCGAGCTGCACCCACATCCGAGCAGATCGTGCCTTTACCAACACCCGATTCGGGCATGGGTCCGGCCCGCGCCCGACTTGGGCAGCGTGACGAATTAAATGCATTTGCATGCATTTAAATCGACTTAATGAACCGCGCGCCAAACTCTACTGCCAAATCCCCACTTTACCGTCTTCTGGCCCGATCCGCGTCCGCGCTGTTACCGACCTGAAAAATAAAAGTCTGAAGTCGCCACTGCAGTCTCCGAAGAGTGGGGTCAGAGACTGCAACGGCTCTTTGACCTAGGTCATCCTCTGGTCGGGGCGGGGAGGGGGGTGGGAGGAGACGGGGTGTGACGTATCATCCCCTGGGGGGGGGTGGGAGGGGAGGGGGTGTGACCAATCATCCCCTGGGGGGGTGGGTTGGGAGGGGGTGTGACATCTCATTCCCTGGGGGGGGGTGTGACCGATCATCCCCTGGGGTCGGGGGGGGGGGGGGGGGGGGGGCGGTGGAGAGGGGGTGTGACGTCTCATCCTCTGGTTGGGGGCGGGGGGGGGTTCCGCTGCCTGCCTGTCTGCGGCTGATCCCTCCTGGCACCATCACTGGTACACTACCAGCCACAGATTACTCTTCCCTGCAGGTGCGAGAGAACGGGAGAGATGGCTGTGGCTGGTAGTGTACCAGTGATGGTGCCAGGAGGGATCGGCCGCAGACAGGCAGCGGAACCCCCCCGACCAGAGGGTGAGACGTCACAACCCCTCTCCTCCCCCGCCCTCAAGGGGATGATCGGTTACACCCCCCCCCCCACCACCCCCCCCACCCCCCGGGGATGAGACGTCACCCCTCCCCCCCCTCCACCTCCCCCCGCCGACCAGAGGATGATCGTCAGAGAGCCGACCTCTCCGCTTTCTGCTTTTTTTTTTCGCGCCCGGGTGCGCGCTGTCAGATTTTTTTCGAACTGCGCATTGGTCCGCCAACACTAAGCCCTGCCCACAGCGCGGATCGGGCTGGAGCTGGCAAAACGCGTATGGGCGCGCCGGAAAGAGGATTCCAGGCGCGGATCTATTTGACGCCCAGATCCGGCACTTAGACTCAAAATGGTAAAATTCCCCCCAAAGAATAGTGCTCGTGCAACCCTTTATTAATATCAAGCCACACTGAGGTGTGCCGATGCTTCCTAACACTGTACTTCCTCTTGGTGTTCGTGTGAAAATATAGTTGTGTGTTCCTCGAAGGTGTGATCTCAGTGGTGGATCATGTGTGATAATAGCAGGCTGCTCTTTTGTTACTGTGGCCTGCTGGGACTGAGATGACTTTCATTTAATAGTAGTTATGTCATGCGATGGCTATATGTCATGTGCTACTCAAAGAACAAAGAACAATACAGCACAGGAACAGGCCCTTCGGCCCTCCAAGCCCGCGCCGCTCCCCGGTCCAGGATTGAATCCTGAATCCAGGATCCCCGCCCAATTTTCCAGCCTATCTACATACCAATATCCTATCCACCGAGCTGTCCCTCACAGCTACGATGCTTTGTTCATTACAACCTATTAACTCACCCCCACCCCCCCATTCCAGACCATGTGATCTCCAGGGAGAGGCGAAAATCCAGAGTGAAAAACCCCAGGGCCAATATGGGGAAAAAAAAATCTGGGAAATTCCTCTCCGACCCCCTGAGGCGATCGAAACGAGTCCAGGAGATCACAATGGCCCTGATCGGAAAATGCTTCCCAACCCTAGTCATTTCCACTTCCACGAACACCATATCAATTCCCTGCCCCCGAGACAGGTTCCCAACTATCCGCAGTCTCGCTCTGTACTGGCACCAGCAAGATGATCATAGAATGAAGCCTTGAAACGAGAAACAAGGAACAATTAGCCCGCGCCGCTCCCTGGTCCAAACTAGACCACTCTTTTGTATCCCTCCATTCCCACTCCATTCATATAGCTGTCTAGATAAGTCTTAAACGTTCCCAGTGTGTCCGCCTCCACCACCTTGCCCGGCAACACATTCCAAGCCCCCACGACCCTCTGTGTGAAATATGTCCTTCTGATATCTGTGTTAAACCTCCCCCCCTTCACCTTGAACCTATGACCCCTCGTGAACGTCACCACCGACCCGGGGAAAAGCTTCCCACCGTTCACCCTATCCATGCCTTTCATAATTTTATACACCTCTATTAAGTCTCCCCTCATCCTCCGTCTTTCCAAGGAGAACAACCCCAGTTTCCCCAATCTCTCCTCATAACCAAGCCCCTCCATACCAGGCAACATCCTGGTAAACCTCCTCTGTACTCTCTCCAAAGCCTCCACGTCCTTCTGGTAGTGTGGCGACCAGAACTGGACGCAGTATTCCAAATGCGGCCGAACCAACGTTCTATACATCTGCAACATCAGACCCCAACTTTTATACTCTATGCCCCGTCCTATAAAGGCAAGTATGCCATATGCCTTCTTCACCACCTTCTCCACCTGTGACGTCACCTTCAAAGATCTGTGGACTTGCACACCCAGGTCCCTCTGCGTCTCTGCACCCTTTATGGTTCTTCCATTTATCGTGTAGCTCCTCCCTACATTATTCCCACCAAAATGCATCACTTCGCATTTATCAGGATTGAACTCCATCTGCCATTTCCTTGCCCAAATTTCCAGCCTATCTATATCCTTCTGTAGCCTCTGACAATGTTCCTCACTATCTGCAAGTCCTGCCAGTTTTGTGTCGTCCGCAAACTTACTGATCACCCCAGTTACTCCTTCTTCCAGATCATTTATATAAATCACAAACAGCAGAGGTCCCAATACAGAGCCCTGCGGTACACCACTAGTCACAGGCCTCCAGCCGGAAAAAGACCCTTCCACTACCACCCTCTGTCTTCTATGACCAAGCCAGTTCTCCACCCATCTAGCCACCTCCCCCTTTATCCCATGGGATCCAACCTTTTTCACTAGCCTAGCATGGGGGACTTTGTCAAACGCTTTACTAAAGTCCATATAGACAACATCCACGGCCCTTCCTTCGTCAACCATTTTGGTCACCTCTTCAAAAAACACCACCAGGTTAGTGAGGCATGACCTCCCTCTCACAAAACCATGTTGACTATCGTTAATGAGTTTATTCCTTTCTAAATGCGCATACATCCTATCTTTAAGAATCTTCTCCAACAACTTCCCCACCACGGACGTCAAGCTCACCGGCCTATAATTACCCGGGTTATCCTTCCTACCCTTCTTAAATAACGGGACCACATAGGCTATCCTCCAATCCTCTGGGACCTCACCTGTGTCCAGTGACGAGACAAAGATTTGCGTCAGAGGCCCAACGATTTCACCTCTCGTCTCCCTGAGCAGCCTTGGATAGATTCCATCAGGCCCTGGGGATTTGTCAGTCTTTATATTCTCTAACAAACCTAACACTTCCTCCTTTGTAATGGAGATTTTCTCCAACGGTTCAACACTCCCCTCCGAGACACTCCCAGTCAACACATCCCTCTCCTTTGTGAATACCGACGCAAAGTATTCATTTAGGATCTCCCCTACCTCTTTGGGCTCCAAGCATAAGTCCCCACTTTTGTCCCTGAGAGGTCCGATTTTTTCCCTAACAACCCTTTTGTTCCTAACGTATGAATAAAATGCCTTGGGATTCTCCTTAATCCTGTCTGCCAAGAACATTTCATGACCCCTTTTTTGCTCTTCTAATTCCCCGTTTGAGTATTTTCCTACTTTCATTGTACTCCTCCAGAGCTCCCTCCGTTTTTAGCTGATTGGACCTAACATACGCCTCTCTTTTCCTTTTGACCAGTCCCTCAATTTCCATGGTTATCCACAGCTTGGTCTTGTTTCTTTTCTATCATATGCAGACAGCATTGGGCCCTGGCAGGCAGGCTGCAAGTGGGCTAGTATCCTAAGGGACAGAGCTATCACCTGTCCCTATATTGAACATATCCCAAGCACTGAGTTTTGGCTCCAGCTAGTTATTGATATGTCAGAAAGCAGACCAAATTGTCCCAATGAGATCAGTGCAGCCCTGCTTCCTGGTTTTTGATTCAGTTGCTGTGTTTTTTGGAGCAGGAATCAGTATATAGGTGCCTCAGGGCAGTACATTCTTGGAAAATATTTGTGCTTTCTCTTATCTTTCCAGCTTTGATAAAGTCATTAAACTTTTTCCTGCATTTGTGCCATATATGAAGTCATAGAATTAGCAATAATTGTCCAACTATCTCCTTCCGTTGCTCTAAACTACTGTCCTTGGAACCTCCTGCCTATCACTGAGTCCCTCCCAACCTTACTTTCTTCAGCAGCATTTCACATCGACATCAAGAAAATAGGTGCCTGTCAACCAGCCACAGACAAACCAGATGCTGTTATAAACTGAATTTGGCGGTCTGCTCTGAATCCATTTTGTGGCTTCCTCTCCTTTAGCTATTGCAAACTTTTAAATCCTGCAGCAGTATACTAATACCGTGTTCACTATTGGTTAATTCCCAATCAGAGGTTTTCTTGAAAGTTGGAGCTTGTCCAAAATATTTTAATAAGGTAAAGTTGAGAAATTGGGACAAGGCTAACTTTGGGCCTACACTAATTATGACCTACCTTACTTTCTTCCAGGATTTTGCCTGAGTGGAAATCCAGTCACTGGATCAGATTGGGGTGTAGCAGGGCAGTTACCATTAATTAGGCCTGTTCTTGCATGTTTAGATTTTTACATTTCCTGTGTGGCAGCTTGATGCAAGTACAAGCTGACAACATTGTAGCGAAGGAAACCTTACACTGTTGTAATGTTGTTTGGTGTCTCACTAAGAGGTCTGGAGGATTGAACTTAAACCATTTATTGTTAACACACAACTAATAGACATATCTTCAAGGTATATTCCTGTCTAGACAGTATCACATCTGACTTCTCTCAGACTCTCTATACACCATCTATTATCATAATGTGATCAGTGCAGTCTCCCCAGTTGCACATTAACCCTTACTAACCCGAACACCCTTATACTACACCTCTCCCCAAGTCCTTTCCCAAATATACCTACAAAATAATGTTTCCATGCTATCCCTTCTCCCACCAAGTCTGCAGGCATTACAACTCTCTGGAACTCATTCTTTTCCCATTCAATAGGCTCAACTGCTTTGGGCTGATTTTGTTTGTTCAGAGTTGAAATTGTCATACTTGGTGCTTTAAGAACTCCGGTTTCAACATCTGGGTTGCTCCTTCCCTTTTTTAATGTTAGGTTTTTCTTTGTTGACAATCTGTCTTCTTTGATCGGATTCCATGGCTTATCCCATTCCTTCTAGAGGAAAGATTTGCTCTAGTCATTCAGAGAGTAGACTCTGGTTTTCTTTCTCTGTGGGGTTTCCCATGTTCTTCTTGGAAGTTGACATTTCAAAAGCTGGAATCATTTCCACTGGTTTCACAATTTTAGCCAAATATTTGTTTAGTTTTCCAGTTCTGTTTCAAGCCAATTACTCTTTTCATTCAGCTCACCAATTGCTCTGGTGAGTTCAGTTGTCTTTGTTTCAGAGTTCATAGAATCCCTACAGTACAGAAGGAGGCCATTTGGCCCATTGAGTCTGTACCGACCACAATTCCACCCAGGCCCTATTCCCGTAACCTCGCACATTTACCCTGCTAAGCCCCCTGACACTAGGGTCAATTTAGCATGGCCAATCAACCTAACCTGCACATCTTTGGACTGTGGGAGGAAACCGGAGCACCCAGAGGAAACCCACACAGACACATGGAGAATGTGCAAACTCCACACAGATAGTGACCCGAGGCCAGAATTGAACCAGGATCCCTGGCGTTGTGAGGCAGCAGTGCTAACCACTGTGCCTCCCATATTTGTAGAGCCTTCAGAAAAGCTCAACAACTTCACTTGGGCATTCAGTTCCTTTGAGTCTTTTTTCACTGACTGTTCCTTAGACTCTTGCAATACACTTTAGATCATCAATCTGTTTCTTAGAATTTTCCTTAATCCGCTTTTAATATCCGGATTTCCTCTTCTGCACTGCGCATCTCATCTTTCATGTTCCTCGGAAGGGATTGAAGTTCAAGAATTTCATTGCTCTTTTCATGGTGGATTTTCAACATTTTATTAGTTTTGGTCGTTAATTCTGCATTCAACCAACTGCTCCGATTCATCAGTATTTCCTTCTTCTGTTCCAGGCATTTTTTGCAATACTGTTAATACTTGGAAGTTCATCAAGTTCAAATTTTTCATTTGCAAACTCATCTTCCGTATGTGAAAGTTAGTTCTCTACACTGAACAGATTTTCCTCAGCAGAGCCCAATTCCTCTGTGCTACGTTTCAAGATCACATTTTGAAATGTACTTTTTGCTAGTTGTTTGAGACTCATGCTCCTTTGTGAGATCTTATCTTCCAATTTTTTTCTTGACCTTTTAGGTTCTTGATTTCCATTTCAGCCATATCATCTTTCAAAAACTCAATGGCTCTCATCAGGTTTGAGACATCCAATGTTTTTCCTTCAAGTTCCCAGATCTTCAGGGTCCGATTAACATTTCCTGATCTTATTTGGATCAGAAGATCATAAGACATAGGAGCAGAAATTGGCCAATTGGCCCATCGAGTCTGCTTCGCCGTTCAGTGAGATCGTGAATGATCTGATCATCCTCAACTCCACTTTCCTGCCTTATCCCCATAATCTTGATTCCCCTACTGATTAAAAATTTGTCTATCTCAACACTGTAGATACTTAATGACGCAGCCTCTAGAGCCCTCTGTGGTAAAGAATTTCACAGATTCAGTACCCTCTGAAAGAAGAAATTCTTCCTCATCTCTGTTATTAGTGGGTGACCCCCTTGCTCAGATTATGCCCTCTGGTCTTAGGCTCTCCCACAGGGGAAACAACCTCTCAGAATCTACCCTGTCAAGCTCCCAGAATACTCTGTCTCAATAAGATCACCACTCTCTTCTAAACTCCACTGAGCATGGACCTGTCTTCTTATGGGTGGCACGGTGGCACAGTGTTAGTACTGCTGCCTCACACAATGTCAGGGACCTGGGGTCAATTCCAGTTTGGGTCATTGTCTGAGTGGTGTTTGCACATTCTCCCCGTCTCTGCATGGGTTTCCTCCAGGTGCTCCGGTTTCCTCCCACACTCCAAAGATGTGCAGATTAGTAGGATTGGTCATGCTAAATTGCCCCTTATTGTCAGGGGGATTAGCAGCGTAAATATGTGGGGTTACGGGTATAGGGCCCTTGGTGGGATTGTTGTCGGTGCACAGTTGATGGGCCATATGGCCTCCTTCTGCACTGTAGGGATTCTATGATTCTCTTTTGCATTGCAGCAAAATTTGTCCTTGTCCTTCATTTTGGTATTCCTGTTGGTTAGGCCTTCATCTGGAGAAGTCTGTACTTACTCATTCCACTTCTGTAATTGTAGTATTCATGACTTTAGTATCCGCTCACAGCTTGGAAAGGCCTTTCAATGCACTCTCTTTTCCTGAAGTTGTAGATAAGACTTTTCCCTCACTGTTGAATTGAAGCTCCAAGTTTTCTCATTTTTTTTGCTCCTGTACGCAAGAATTCTTCATCTTTCCCTTTTCCTCCTTCAATCTCTCCTCACTTTGCAATTCATCCTCTGCATACTTCCTCATCACTTTTGCCACGTGCTCCTCTTTTTCATGCATCGCGTTAACAAACTTGTTTTTCATTTCTTCATATATATCTTTGAAAATGTAATGTTTTTCCAAGTTTTCTTCCAAATATGTTCAGCTGTGTGGTTTTCTTCTTGTATCTCTTGGCTTCCTCCTGGAATATTTAACAATGTCGAATCTTAACTGCCAACTAATTCTGCCATTCATTCAGAGTGACATTAAATTCATTTTGCTTCCGTTAGTGATTTTCCAGAGAACCAAGCTGTAACCTGAAAGATCTTTGGAGCATGCGAAGGTCTTTTAACAGGTTTTCCATTTCTTTGTGAAGCTCAATTGTTTTGTCTTGAGTTTTCTTGTAATTTAGCAGAGTCCTTTTAACTCTTCTGCTCTTCACGACAGTCTTCGTTTCTTCATGTTGCTGAAGTGTTTGTGCTTTTGCATTTGGTCATGAAGGATATTCTTCCAACTATTTATTTTCTTGTTCTCCTCTTTCCAACTCATGCTACAATTCAGTGCATTGCTTTTTTTGCCACCAGCTTTTTCTGAAATAGTATCCACCATCTTTCTAACTAATTCTTCATCTTTTTCCCAAGGCCACGTATTGATTCTTCAGCATCTTAGCGCAGCGATTTCTTCGAGTACGTTTTCTGCCTGCTGTTGTGCCTGGCTGTATTTCTATTTGAGTACGACCACAATTTTGATGCAAACATTTTTCCTGTGGAATAACTTGATAACTTTCCTTCATTCACAGGCATCTGCTTGCTCCACGCAGCCACCTGCTGTTGCAATTTTGGCAATAGTGTCAGCACTTTCAGAATACTCTATTTTTAAGCCTTTTGGCTGCTTCTCAGCCTCTTACTTCTGCACCAAATGCAGCTTGTGCATCTTATTATACTGACATGATCTGAGCCCTTGTGTTTTGCTGGCATCTGACTGTCTGCGTGGAGTTTGCACCTTCTCCCTGTGTCTGCGTGGATTTCCTCCAGATGCTTCGGTTTCCTCCCATAGCCCAAAGATATGCAGGTTAGGTTAATTGGCCATACTAAATTGCCCCGTAATGTCAGGGGGATTAGCAGGGTAAATATGTGAGGTTACAGGGACAGGGCTGGGGTGGGGTTATTGTCGGTGCAGGCTTGATGTGCCGAATGACCTCCTTCTGCATTGTAGGGTTCTATGATTTTATGATTCCATGATATTGTCGCCCTCACCCTGGAGTCTCCTTTCCCTTTTGGCGCTTGATTTGGGGATGTTCTATACCTTTTGTTAAGGTCTGCACTCAACACAACTTGGACTTTAAATTACTTGTCAATGGCTTTTAGTATCTCACCAAATATGGTTGAGGATTCGTCTATATCTTGTTTTATGATTACATTGTCAGCAAATTTACCAAGTACACAAATGTATTAACTTGCACTTCCTCTGACTTCCTATATAATCTTGATGCACCCCTGTATCTAAAAGTTTTTTCTCCATGACACCAAATTTTGCATCTGGTTTTGTCCTTGTATGAGCTCAAAGTGGTCTGGTAGTTTTAATTATCTATCAATGGCTGTTTCCAATAACAGGGAATTACAACTTAATCCCTCCCCCCCAACCCCCCAAGATTGCAGTAATAATTTTTTCTCCTCTTCCTCTGCTTGTTGCGTTGGGTTTCAGTTATCTCCTGTTGCGATCTCAGAGTGGTTTTTTATAAAACTAACAATTTTTGCCAGCCATTTGCTTCTCTGAGCTTGGGAAATCAATTTGTGGCAATTGTTTCTGCCTTCTGTTTTAAAAAAAATGGTTTTCATTCATTCAAACCCGGCTGCCACGTGGTATGGTGCTAATTTGGGAGCCAGCTGCAGCATTCTTCAGGCTGTGCTGGTTAAACCATCAGTATGTTCTGCCTGATTATTTCTAAAAGGTTAGTTCAGACTTTTTCTCACCCTTTGTGATCTGGCTAGATCCTTTGATTCTGTTTCATTAGGTCTGGCGATGGTATTTTTCCTGAAATTTACTCTGCTTGTAATCTGGCTAGTTCTTTTGACCCTTTCAGGTTTAGCAATGAAAATCCATGCGCTCTATTGGATTCTAAGAAGCACAGTGGGTCTTTCTTCTGCCCTTAATGGCCTCCACATCTGCAATGGAGCTTTTTTAGGCAATCTCCAGCTGTACCTTCAAATTAGGTGCACTTTGCTCAGGCTGCAGTTTCTTTACTTTTTCATGTCTTCGAATTTCAGGATCCTTTCCTTACTGCTACCATGCTGCAAGATTGTTTGGTGTCTCACCAAGAGATCTAAACCATTTATTGTTAACACACACCTATATACATCTCTCTAAGGTATAGCATAAGTACGATCTTCATGCTGACTTCTCTCTGTACGCTGCCTGGTATCTTGTGACTTTATACATTATAATGCAGTGTTTCAGTCCCATAATAACCCTTACGAGCCCAAAAAACCTTTATAGTACAGATACCTGGGAAGTGAGTGATCAGAACAAGCAATTATCTATCCGCTTAAACAATCGGACTAAAAGATTGTGAATTAATAGTACAAGGACCGAGAAGAAAGTTTAAATTAGAAGGGGAAAATTCAACGTCACATCAGGGACAGAAAGTGAAATAAACAGTTCACACCAACAGGATTGTTTGGCTGAGCACCAAATTCTCCATTCTCGCTGGCAGCGGCAGTGGGGCGTGAACGACCAGAGAATCCTGGCCAAAGAGAGGCAAGGGAAAAATGAATTAAGAGAAAAAAAAAGACAGGATTAAAAGACAATAATTAATTCCTGAAGAAGTGAAACTTCAGACTTGTAATAGCTAATTTACTCTGCCAAGGAGATTGACTGTCAATAAATTCACACTTGTAAAATCACTAAAAGAATAACTAGGCTGGGACTTTCCAGGCTGGTACTTTCCAGGCTGCCATGGCGGATGCAGCAAGCCAGCCAAAATTCCATTGGCTTCAATGAGACTGTAAGATTCCATCAGGAGGAGGGACTGGAAACTCCTGGCCTTAGACTTAAAATGATTTTGACTTAACATTCTGTCGTGAGATTAGTTCACATATACCATGCAAGTACAAAATCCTTATCTCATTCAATGCATGTCGATGGTGAGGGAACCAGAAGTGATGTGGTGTTTTCACAAAGTTAGCATTGGAGCAGCACAACCCAGGCAGCAACTTTTGGATTTTCACCCGAAGCTGTTGTACTAGCTGCGCATAAATATTAGTGAGTGCCATTAGCTTCGCCGTTGTTTTGACAAGAAAATCCAGGCCTATGTTGCTTCAAAAATAATTTTGTAATAATGTTCTATTTCTAATTCTCATCCATATGAAATCAGATTAATTTACTTTGAAAGAAGAGATTTTTGACTATGTTCTGCCTAAAAGTTTCTTTTTAATCTTTTCAGATAATGGATGCTCATTAACATTGAGTAAAATGGGACCTTTTACAGTCTTTCTTCCTCTGGTCAAGAAACTAAAAAACAACCAGGTTAGTTACTTTGGATAGCAGATAGACAAATTGAAAATGCTTTCCCATTTTAAACACAAAAAGGTTTTCTTCGAAAAATCCTATTTGACATTCTTGGAATCGCAGCTACACAAGTCCAGGTCTTCCCTAGTCAGGTGCTTTGTAACCTCATGTCATTGTGCATTGTGGGATAACTCAGTTGGCTTTGGACCTTGTGAAAATATTCAGTATGTGTTGCAGGATCCTGCAAAGTTGTTACAAACAGGGGATTAGCAAGTTTGAGAACTCTGTAATGTTGAGAGACTGATCTGCATTGCACTAAGGCAGTCAGGCGTTGGAGCTCCAATTTATTACGCTGGCTGTATCCTCGCCTAACACTTAAGGCAGGGAGGAGGTAGATAAAAAGAGGAGGACTTTTATTAAAGAAGAATGTTATATTTCATATTTATGAATGTGTAATGTTATCGTTAGAAGCCTCTTTGTAACATCTCTCCATAAGAATAAACGCACAACTGTCAGATCTGAAATATACCCACTCAGGTGAGGTTCCCAAAAATTATTGATCAGGGCAAGCGCCCTCAATTTGTCACCATTGTTACACATTTGGGTGAGAAGGAATGAACTTTTTCAACCTGTTTGTTGGTAGCAACAAAATTTAATTTAAAAAAGAATCCCCTTTCGAGCATGAGTGCTTGCCGGCTTTTCCTTCTGTTCAACTTCCAGCACTTGTTCACAGAACACAGACAAACAGGCACTGAGGCAGTATTTAGCTGATCTTTAAACCATTCTTTGCATATTCTGTCTGAGAAGGTGAATCCACAATTCTGTCTAGGCATTATTCACAGAATCTCTTGAGATGAGGTGGCCATTATGTCCATTTGCCGGAGATGGTAATCAGTTTCTGGATGCTGTAAAGGTACCTTGTCTGGAGAATCACCCACCAGCAATTCAGCCAGTCACTGACTTTATGGGCGGGATTTTACAGCCTCGCTCAACCTGAGACCGGAAAATCCCACCTGAGGTCAATGGAGCCTCCCGTTGTCTGCCCCTCGCCCGCTTCGATCCCCGTAGCGGACGGGGCGGTAGAATTCCGGCGTACATCTCCAGCCATCTTGAGCTTGCTTGTTGATTTGAAAATAAAAATCCTCAGGTCTTTAAAAAGTTTAAAGTCCAATATTTCCATACACAATTCTGTGTTTTTTTACCTCCATCATCATGTAAAAAAAAATTATATGAACTAAGAATTTAAATGTGATATTAGCAGTGTCCACCTCACCTCGCAGCCATTTGGCCTTAATCACTTTCAGATTTGAGTCTTACTAACATTTTTGTAAGTGAGTGAATGTTGCAAGACCCTAGGACTAAACAGCTTTTTGCTTCTTTTGGATGGAAGTGTTGGACACTAATGCAAAGGACTGCCTGAAAGTTGATTCAGACAATGTAAACGGGCCCCACAGGACCCCAACTGATTTTGAATTGTTGATCACATTTCTCAGGAAGAAAACAAATGGTCAGTAGTTCAAAGTTCAAAAGCTCCCTATGATTCGGTATTGTATATGTGGAATAAGCTGAACAGCCAGATTTTCAATTGGAGCTACCTAAATAATTCATCTCCACATCCTTTTTATATTTTGCCTTTTCAAATACTTGTCTCTTCCATTTGCAATTTGTCTCAATAACTTTTATTCTAGATTACTGTACATGAAAAAAAATCATCGAACTTGCTCATTTATTCTTTATAGTGATTATTCAGAATTTCCTTCACTTGGTACTGCTTCACTAACCAGTGGAAACAATATTGTTCTGATTTCTATGGGGAAACCAAATAGAAAAGTCACCAGAATTACCAAGCTACTCCCAAATTAAGAATTACTAACAAGATTTCATTTTTTGTAACTTTAACACAAATCAGAATCAATACAAATTAAACACAAAATAACAGGCAAATGATAGTTCAAATAAAAAAGGTAATTTAGTTTTAAATAGTGAATAGAACAGGGATGTCTTACAAGATCACAAGCACCTACATCACTTCTACACAATAGTCACACTACATAGCTGCACAGTTACACAATGTACTGCTCTTTATTCACACAGGGTAAGTCTCAATTATCATCAGCAAGGCATGTTAACTTCAGTAATTGTATATGATGAAGGAATAAGTCTGAAGCTTGCATTTGACCTTAAGCAAGTTTATTCTCAGAGCAGCTTGGCAGAGTGTCAGCATTTTTCTGTTCCCGACCCCCACCACACCTCACTGCCCCCTCATTCCAGCTGCATCCATTTATAGTTGAGCTAATGATCATCACCTGTCTATTTTATTCGTGGGACATGGGCGTCGCTGGCTGACCAGCATTTTTTGCCGATCCCTATTTGCCCTTGGAAGGCAGTTGAGAGCTAGTCACATTGCTGTGGCTCTGGAGTCACATGTGGGCCAGACCAAGTAAGGATGGCAGATTTCCTTCCCTAAAGGGCATTAGTGAACTAGATATTTTTTTTCTGACAATGGTCATCAGTAGACTTTTAATTCCAGATATTTTTTATTGAATTCAGATTCCACCATCTGTCATGTTGGGATTCAAACTCAGATCCCCAGAACATTCGTTGAGTTTCTGTATTAATAGTCTCCCCAATGGAACAAGGCAACAGTGCAATTGGCCTAACAGTGTAATTGCCAAACGTTGCAAATGCTGATACAATGACAAGGCACACTTCTGTGGACCCTCTCTCCTTTGGGTCATGACAGTTCTAATGGTGTTTCAAGAGCTCCTTTTCAACCAACCAATAACACCCTGGTTCACTATTTGTCCACTTCTGGGAAATATCCAGCTCTTTATCATCTTTACGACATTCAGAAAGCTTTCCAGGCATTTTTAGCAAGCTCACCCAGCATGTCCAAGAGTTCCTGTCTCTTCCTGAGAGCAACTTGCTTCTTCTCACAAGAATTCTCGCTGTTCCTCTTTCTGTCTCTGTCTGCCTTCTCTTTGGGCGGGATTTTCCAGCTACACTCACCCCAAGACCGAAAAATCCCACCCGAGGTCAACAGACCGTTGCATGTTCCTGACCCGCCTGCTATGATGGGAAAATTCCGCCCTTTGCGTCAGCAGCTGTGTTTTAACTCACGAGCTCTTCAACTCTCCTTTGTGTCTGCCAGCCATATGGCTTTTCTTCTTAACTTCCTGTTGGTAGTGCTTCCAGGTTAAGGATTGCCAGGTCACATGGGTCAGTATTTCTTATTGCACAATAAAATTACAGTTGCTAGGGTGACCAGATGTCCTGGTTTTGCTTGGACAGTCAGATTTTATTAAATGTCCCAGTGTTTTGACAATTTCCTCAAAATTGTTCAAATATCCTGGATTTCAGTTATTCCCTTTTTGGACAAATGTTGAACTATGCCAATGGCAACAAGGCAGCAGCAACATATGAATGCAACTCGAATATAAAGCAAGAAGGTGCAGTAGAGCTGGAGACACACTCAAGGATGATTCACAGCAGAGCAGGCGTGCCTCTCCAGGAGCTCTGTCTGGGTCACTCTCCTGAATGTGGTGCTGACAATGTCTCTTCACAAACTTGAGCTAACTGATAGCGGAGGATGTGTGGCAGGTGGTACAACTCCCAGTAAAAGAACCCATTTGCAGGGGTTGGGAAGAAACAGCTCAGTGCTACAGTGGAGCAGGTCACAATCACCACAGACTCCCTATCCCCTTAATGTGAAACTCCATATTACCGGGAGCTGGTCAATGTGTTTTGAAAATGTGGTCACCCTAACAACTGATCCCTTTGCAATTGATGCAAACTCTTAAAAGTCCCTCTTCAACATTCTTAAAAACAATTACAGATTCCACAGACCTTTAAAACAAATTACAAATGTTCCTTACTGTGCTGCTTCGAGGTCAAAGGTCATCACACTGTCACTGTGACTGCTTTCAAATCCTAAAAGAATGTTGAAAACCCTTATTGGATCCTCCTTGTGATCCTGGAGAAGAAAAATGTTTTTCAAATCTTCTTTCATAACTATGACCTTTGGTAAATTTTTCATGTGCCCTCTCCGTGGTTCTAAAATTCCATTCCTTAATTAAATATCCAGTTCTCCATGCCAACCATGGTCCAACAAATGTCTTACAAAAGTCTTGAAAAAGACTTTCTTTCATCTCTATTCAATCCATAATGTTCAGAGTTTGATTTATACTGCTGAACAAAGAAACATTCATGATCACAGCAATTTTACATTACACCTTTTCTCCCATTTGAAATTTGGCATTCTTACATTTGTCCTGATGAGTGCAAGATGAAAAACTTTGGCAACATGTCTCTCTTCTCAGCAATATTCAAGCTCTGTATCACCAAATTCTATTTATTTTTATGCTCTTTGTGTACCCTCTCTTTCATTTTTAGAGTTCTATATATCTGTACTCTGTAATTCATTCTTATTTATCAGTATGGAGTACTCAGTAACAATGTGGAGATGCCGGCGTTGGACTGGGGTAAGCACAGTAAGAAGTCTCACAACACCAGGTTAAAGTCCAACAGGTTTATTTGGTAGCAAATACCATAAGCTTTCGGAGCACTGCTCCTTCGTCAGATGGAGTGGATATCTGTTCTCAAACAGTGCACAGACACAGAAATCAAGTTACAGATTTAATACTATTCTGTAACTTGATTTCTCTGTTTGTGCACTGTTTGAGAGCAGATATCCACTCCATCTGACGAAGGAGCAGTGCTCCGAAAGCTTATGGTATTTGCTACCAAATAAACCTGTTGGACTTTAACCTGGTGTTGTGAGACTTCTTATTGTACTCAGTAACTACAGTGAGAGATTGACAACCTCTGTGTGAATATAATATTGTACCATTTGCTATTTGATATCAAACATCTTGAACTTTTTAACCACCTAATTTGAAAGATGGCAACAACTTGTTCAGTTGTTTCAATCTAATTTCATGTTTACTTTCTAATGGTGTTGGCCCATTTACAGATTAATTAAATTTTGAACGTAGCTCTGAAAAGTGAAAACAAAATCAGTGCAAGTGAAATCAATTTTGAATCCTCTCTGCTTTAGATGGGAGTCACCTTTGGCATATTTGGGTTCTGAGAGCTCTCAAGTGGATCACATCACATCTAGGACTTTGCAAATAAACCAGAACTTGCTGCATTGTGGGCACATCGAGCTTTCCATTTGACACTCATTCCTATTAATTTGCATTCATTAATACTTAAGCACGTAAAAACTTGTCCTAGGGCAGAGGCATATATTTGTTTGTTCAAAAGGCACATTCCAAAGGATGGTGTTTCAAGGAGCGTTTATTCTGTTCAATATTAAATTATTTTCATGTGAATAGCCAGAAGCTCCATTTTAAACATTAGCATAGGAAAAATAGGAACATTCTTTTCCAATATCCCTTTGAGTCTAGCATTGTGCGTTAGGAAATTCCAGGCTCCTTGAGCTGGACAGTATTTGAAAATAAATTTACCTCATGACCAAAGTATTCAAATCCATGTTTATTACTACACTGCTAATTCAATTCAACCAAAACAGATATAACATACATTTCCTTTTCCAATTTCTTTGCGGGTCTCTCTTTATGAATTTTATTATTTTTAATTTACCTCAATCCAAAACGCTCTATTATATTCACTCAAACATTTTTTGTTAAAAAATATAACTGATAGCATTTTCTTGGTGTACACTCAATAAGAAAACTAGCCTATGAAGTCATCCTGATGCTAGTTTTGCATGATCCTCCCTGGATTATGAGAACAATATTGAAGAAATGAATCCTCTGACTGGCTGAACACTAGTTCCAAAATCAATTTTAGCCAACCAAGGCCCAAAAATGTAAAAAGACATATCACTGGCATTACCAGGTATCAAACTTGATATGGTTCTACTTTTGATAGCATTTTCATTTTCTAACTGTGTTGTATCCCACAAAGGTAATTGAAACAAGCAAGTTTTCATGCAAACAGCACATTATACCTGGTCTTCTGCTACTGGAGGACTTTGAAAATACCACAACCTTTGAAACATTGGCTGGTGATCCAATTGAAGTGAACAAGAAAGATAAGGTAGCATTTATGGTGCAATCTTTGATTTTGAATATTGTAAATTTGGCTTATCATAGGAATAGTTGCATATGTTTTAAAGAATGAAATATTTCACTGTTAGATTAGGACTGTATGATTAATTCACTTCAAATTAAAATCCCTGCTCAACATCTGCTAAATGAGGAGTCACTCAAAGCTATAATCACCCCTGGCAGTCTCTAGTAATTCATAGAATCATAGAAACTGTACAGTGCAGAAGGAGGCCATTCAACCCATCAAGCCTGCACTGACAATAATCCCACCCAGGCCCTATCCCCGTATCCCCACATATTTACCCTGTTAATCCCCCTGACACTAAGGGGCAATTTAGCATGGCCAATCACCTAACCCGCACATCTTTGGACTGTGGGAGGAAACTAAACTGGAGCACACGGAGGAAACCCACGCAGACATGGAAAGAATGTGCAAACTCCACACAGACAGTGACCTGAGACTGGAATTGAACCCGGGTCCCTGGTGCTGTGAGGCAGCAGTGCTAACCACTGTGCCACCCATGCCACCCTTATTTGTTCCCAGCTGCAGGCTACTCCTTCATGTTCCTCTAGTCCAATGCCCTTTCATTCTATAATACATTGACTCCCTCTGTATCTGAACAGTTGTACAGCTGAGTAACACAATAGCAAATTACTGTCTTCAGGTGTATCTCTAGACTGATGTTATGATTAGAAACTTCAAGGTATGCAACTGGAGGAACCAATTTGCTTACTAATGTTACTTCCTCACTTCTCTGTGTAAAGCACTTCCAGCTTCTATTTCAAAATAAAACATATCACATCATGAGGGGCAACAAAGCTGCATCAAATGGCATCATTCACACGATTGACCAGTTTTTATCCGGAAATGTTGAAAATCTAGGTGATCCGCAGGTAAGTCTCAAACTAAATCTATATTATTGTGCATTAAGCTAATTCATTTTAATTTATTTTTGCCCTTTTGTCCAATTTGTTATCCATTTTGCACAAATTTTTCCCTGGCTTCTAACCTATCCGCTATCCGCAAATCTACCAACCTTTGTGTCGTCCGCAAATTTACTAATCAATCCAGTTACATTTTCCTCCAAATCATTTATATATATTACAAACAGCAAAGGTCCCAGCACTGATCCCTGAGGAACACCACTTGTCACAACCCTCCATTCAGAAACGCATCCTTCCACTGCTACTTGTAGTGAACCACTGTTACTACATGTATATGCCTGGACACATCCATGCTGCACCTGGCCCGAGACTCCTTCCTTTCCATCCAGAGTGGGGTATAAAGGTGATGGTTCCTCCTCCTCGCCTCAGCCTAGATCAGGTCAGCTACAAGGGTGTGCTCCTGTTCTCTGTGAATAAAAGCCTATTAGTTTCCCTCACTCACTGGAGTCTTCGTGTCGTAATTGATAGTGCATCACTACCCTCTGTTTTTTTTTGACCGAGCCAGTTTTGTATCCACCTTGCCAGCTCACCTCTGATCCCATGCGACTTCATCTTCTGTACCAGTCTGCCATGAGGAACCTTGTCAAAGGCCTTACTGAAGTCCATGTAGACAACATCCACTGCCCTACCCTCATCAATCATCTTCGTCACTTCCTCGAAAAACTCGATCGAGTTTGTGAGACACGACCACCCCTTCACAAAACCATGTTGCCTCTCACTAATACATCCACTTGTTTCCAAGTGGGAATGAATCCTGTCTTGAAGAATCCTCTCCAATAATTTCCCTACCACTGATGTAAGGCTCACCGGCCTGTAATTACCTGGATTATTCTTGCTACCCTTCTTAAACAAAGGAACAACATTGGCTATTCTCCAATCCTCTGGGACCTCTCCTGTACCAGTGAGGATACAAAGATTTCTCTCAAAGCCCCAGCAATCTCCTCCCTTGCCTCTCTCAGTATTCTGGGGTATATCCCATCAGGCCCTGGGGACTTGTCTACCTTAATGTTTCTCAAAAACCTCAAACCTCCCCCTTTTTGATCTCAACATGACTCAAACTATCTACACATCCTTTCCCAGACTCATCATCCACCAAGTCCTTCCCTTTGGTGAATACTGATGCAAAGTACTCATTTAATACCTCACCCATTTCCTCAGGCTCCACGCATAGATTCCCTCTCTTGTCCTTAAGTGGGCCAACCCTCTCCCTGGCTACCCTCTTGCTCTTTATATATGTATAAAAAGCCTTGGGATTTTCCTTAATCCTGCTGGCCAATGCTTTTTCATGACCCCTTTTAGCCCTCCTTACTTCTTGCTTAAGTTTCTTTCTACTTTCCTTGTATTCCACACTTGTTTCGTGTGTTCCCAGCCTCCTAGCTTTGACAAATGCTTCCTTTTTCTCTTTGACTAGGCTCACAATATCTCTCGTTATCCAAGGTTCCCAAAACTTGCCATACTTATCCTTCACCCTTACAGGAATGTGCCAGTCCTGAATCCCTATCAACTTATACTTGAAAGCCTCCCACATGCCAGATGTTGATTTGCCCTCAAACATCTGCCCCCAATCTACATCCTTCAGTTCCTGCCTAATATTGTTGTAATTAGCCTTCCCCCAATTTAGCACCTTAACTTGAGGACTACACTTATCTTTATCCATCAGTACCTTAAACCTTACTGAATTGTGGTCACTGTTCCTAAACTGCTCCCCTACTGAAACATCGACCACCTGGCCGGGCTCATTCTCCAATACCAGGTCCAGTATGACCCCCCTTCCCTAGTTGGACTATTTACATACTGTTTCAAGAAGCCCTCTTGGATGCTCCTTACAAACTCTGCCCCATCCACGCCCCTAGCACTAAGTGAGGAGGGTGTCGAAATTAGGTAAACTTTTTGAGGTTTATTTAGTGTGATTTTACTTATGGTTCGAAGATTTTGCATCTAATTCAGTACACTTTCCAAAGTGCTTCCAGCAAAACAAGCACTGCACCAGGGTTGCAAAATCTATAATTTTTGAATAAGTTTACAAATTTCGTGCAGATGGTTTGAAACACCTTTCCCCCCAGGACTGGCTGCACTATATATTTCATTTTACAGGTGCAACTTAGTGGAATAGTTTTGCACCTAGTGCTGGTTATTATCTGGAGGCATATTAAAAAAAAATTCTCAAAATAATATAAATCACGGCTGTGTTCTGTATTTTTATATGTGTGCAAGCTATAATTATAATGCTTGTAAAATATAATTTTATGGTTTTTCTATCAAACCACAATAGCCACCAGTGCCTCTACTTTCTTAGAAGACTAAGGAAATTTGGCATGTCAGCTACGACTCTCACCAACTTTTACAGATGCACCATAGAAAGCATTCTTTCTGGTTATATCACAGCTTGATATGGCTCCTGCTCTGCCGCAAGAAACTACAAAAGGTCGTGAATGTAGCCTAATCCATCACGCAAACCAACCTCCCATCCATTGACTGTGTCTACCCTTTCCGCTGCCTCGGCAAAACAGCCAGCATAATTAAGGACCCCACGCACCTTGGACATTCTCTCTTCCACCACCTTCCATCCGGAAAAAGATACAAAAGTCTGAGGTCACGTACCAACTGACTCAAAAACAGCTTCTTCCCTACTGCCATTAGACTTTTGAATGGACCTACCTTGCATTAAGTTGATCTTTCTTTACATCCTAGCTATGACAGTAACACTACATTCTTCACTCTTTCATTTCTTTCTCTGTGAAGGGTATGCTTTGTCTGTATAGTGAGCAAGAAACAATACTTTTCATTGTATACTAATACATGTGACAGTAATAAATCAAATCAAAATCAAATCAAAATCACATTCGAGTACACTATTCACAAGACCAGCAAAAATACACAGAGCACCAGCAGGCCACCCACATTGAGACATTTTGTACAGGATTATCCAGAGGAATGAGGGTAGTATGAGCTGATTAGGACTAATAGTTCACCGCACTAAGCTACATGTCAACCTGTTTGAAGGAAGCAAATATCATTGACCATTCAATGCTGACTTAGCTGACAGTTATTTTATGTTATAGATTCAGTGAGAGCTGGCTGACATGATGTAATATCCACACCTTCCCCATGATGGCATTTCTTTACATCGTCTGCTTATTACCTGGGAGCAGAGCAACATCCTTTGCAGTGAAGATGCTTTCACTGGATAGTTGTCACATAGGCAGGGATTCTTACTACACAGTCCTTGAGAAGCTGTTAACCAAGATTCTTGCTCCAGTTAATTGATAGACATAATCTATCTTTAAATCAAATCACGTCTTTATTAGGAAAATGTAAAAAAACCTTTAAATACTTCTGACTGTTACAAGACTGACTCACTCACACTGTATCACAATTAAATGCCTCTATTTCCCTGTAAATCAACTATAATAAGTTTAAAAATGTAGATTTTAACTACTTATCTAATGTATCTATCGAAGTGTCTCCTGCCACTCATGGTGTCCAGGCACGGAGAGGGTTCCTTTTTCCCTTCTCTTCTGATTCTGTTCTTCAAAACCTCAATATTTATTTATTTGAGACTTGCTGAAACACATGCATTTCTACAGGTAGACATTGATCATAGACATATCATCCAAATTGGTTGATTGTAGGCTGCCTGACCTTAGGCAGTGTCCTAAGTTATCTTAGCATTTAAAATCAGCCTTCTGGCTCCATTTGTACCTGTTTCCTGTCTGTTTGATTGATTAGAATGACTGTATTTTCAGGAATCCTGCTCATGATCAATTTGTCATTGTCCAGTATCTTGCTGACTTTATCACCGATTGTAAAATCAAAGACATGAGTCGCAAGTAAACAGAACAGTGCATATACTCAGCCTGGAGTTAAAACCTTCTGTCCTGAAGATTGCCACATTTCCCATCAGGCCATGGTAATGTCCTTTTCTTTACTTGGCCATTTTGTATTGGACAATAGCTCACTGGCTACAAAGCATTCAACCACCGTCAATAGATAGATCATATTTTATTATTATTTACAATGCAGACATCACTGGTGAGACTGGTGTTTAGTTGTCCTTGAGGTGCGGTGGTGAACCTGACTCTCTTGTTTGAGATTAGTGAGGGGATGCCCAAGTTAAAAAATATCATGAATTACACTGCACAAGTGTACAAAATGCAAATTTGAGGAAAAACATTTCTATCGCATCACGATAAAAATATACCATGGCAAAAATGAAGTGGACATATGTTGTTGAATTCTATTTAGGTCTTTAAATTAATGTGTGATATTAATGTACTAATTCATTCCTATTAAAATCTAGTCTGCTGTTTTTATGGAGGCATTAATCCTGTTTTTGTCTAAGCTAGTGTGTTTAATACTTTTGCTTTCAAATGTTATATTCATTTTGCATTCAGAATATTGGGGGCAATTCTCCCAAAACTGCTGAATTGGCGGGAAAACTGTTTTAAATCCTGACTGTTTTTTCAGTTCAGCTTCTCACCTGAATGTCCGCACTCTGTGCACTGCAGAGTCCCAGTCATGAATCTCATTAAAAACCCAGGGGGGTGGGGCCTATTCACGCTGGAGTCTGACAGTTCTGGAACTCTGCGCATGCGCTGTGGTCCTGATCTGTCAGACTCCCCGTTTGCTGGCCAGCCCGGGCCCCCCATAGTGCTGCTCTTCCAGCCCCCCCCGCCATGGCCCGATTGCAGCCCCCACAGCAATTCCCAGGCCAGGCCTGACCCTCCCCATCCCGGAACGCCCCGATGCACAGCCCACCCATCCCCCCAGCTGACCCCCCCACCCCGGGGTCAAACCCCCCCGGAGGCAGGCCCCCTGGCAGACCACCCCAGTCATTGCCCTCCCTCCATCCCAGACCGATCCTGCCTGCAGAGTGGCAGCAGGGCCCCGCCCCCGTGGCACTGCCCGATGCCTGGTGGGCAGTGCCAAGGTGCCCCCTGGGCATGGGCACTTTGCCCCTTGGGCAGTGCCAGGGGGCACAGGCTGGCACTGCCAGGATGCCCGTGCCCAAGGGGCACCACCCCCCACTGCCCAACCCCCTAGGGGGTCCCAATTGCCCCCCTTCACTCTGGCGGGGTCTCCCGCTAGTTCCCCGAACGTGGGGAGCTAGTCTGAACTCCACCGGAATGAAGTGCTCCTGGTGGGATGGGAGATTCAATTGGGACCCGAAAGTTCCCAATAATGAACCGATAAACATATTTAAAATACATTTTTAAAAGATTGAAATTACTTAGCCTTCCCGCCGGTTTCCAGCGTGGTCTGACCGGTGACTGTTCGTCGGCTCTGGGAGATGCGCATGCGTTCCCGGCGCATGCGCAAATCCCGGTTCAAGGCCGGCAACCTGCATCTCCCACCTCAACCTGCCAGAAAAGTTGCGGGTCGCGATGGGATAATCGAGACCATTATTTCCATCCTTGTTTTGCCAGAGAAGGAATTCAATTCCTGTTTGTTCCAGGGGCTCAATTTTCTGCACATTGAAAAAAAAACCTACCCTTTAGTAGTCACTGGAGATTTATCGTTGAACTTCTCTCAATTTGATGTGTATTTACAAAGCAAGTCATTCCCTCACATTCTTTTCTGAGCTTCATGTTTTCTCATGCCATCATATTTTTTGTTACACACACAGATTGGTAAAAAATATAGCTGAACCTTACAGTTTTGTTTTCCATTAAACAGAAAACTATTGCTGATATTCTTGCTACTGGACAGCTGTTTAGTAGGTTCGAAACCATTCTTGAGGTTAGTAAATTAAAAATACTTGACCCCTTTGAAATTTAAAACCTAACTGTATTTAATCTTTCGGGCTTCTGTTCAATGAACTCATTGGGAATACAAGTTACTTTAGTGTTGACGTGCTTGTGAGGTTGTTAGCTTTACTGCAGGTTCATGTTTCATTCAATTGTAGAACCATTTCAAGATGTAGTTTTAAGGACATGAATCATGACTTTGTAGTTGAGCATCACATCTTTGCTTCAACCTAGAAAAAGCCCAGCAGAGTCTCGCAAGTGAAAAATCTCTTGGTTGACTTGTCGCACTCAAATTTGCTGGCAGCTTCCGGGGGCATCGCTGTTCCTGTTCACAGTGGTGCTGTTGCTTCCAAAGGTGTGGCAGAAACCCACCACTTTGCTTCGGATGGTGACGCATTGATACTGTACTTGCCTGTGTGTAGACTTTGTGTCACCATTTCAGTAATATGCCTAAAAGCTTGGTGCCCAACACAGAAATCCTAATGAGTTTTCTGCATGTGTATTGAATCCAGAGAAAGTTGCAGTCAAACAGGAAGCAGATCATGTGTTTTAAATTTGGATGTTGGCTGAATTGATTTTTATCACCCTGACCCGTTTTCCAACCTCCGCAACTCCTCCTATAAGAAAAACATTTTCTTATAAAAAAATGAACCTTGGCTGCGAAGTGACAAAATCCATAAAATCTGGCACTTCTAAAACAGCCTTTCCAGCAGCCAGTGAATGTAAAATAAGCTTTGTGGTGGTTCAAGCAGTGACTCGGTTGAATTCTGGCAAATGTACATTTTCCAAAGCTCCATAATCTTAGCTGAAATGTCACCTTTGTATCAATGGTGGGCCCATTCCTTGTTTATTTTCTGTCTGAGTTTATTTTCTAAATTACAATGGAAGGAGTAATTCTGTGGAATAGGTTGGTTGATGGGAGTTGACTGAGCAGATGGCAAAGCACCAATATTCACTTAAAATTGAGCAGTTGTCATTACGACATTGCTAACTCAATAAAATCAACGTTCATGGTGAATAACAATGGACAACTCTGATACAGAAGTTGCACGCTAAAGATTGTCCAAGAGCATTTTACCTAATTTTGCAGGGGATTCCGTGTGTTGGCTGTAGTCTTAATCAAGGCAACTTCCTGCTACATAAATTTTTAAAAATGCTCGTAAAAGTGTGTCCTTTGTGTATATAAATTGCTTTCAGATAAAGTTTCTGGGAGGAATTTTTCCTTTTTCTTCCAGTGTGGCAGTGGGTGGGAAAAGCAGTCTTGAAGCTGCCAGCCCCAATGACAGCTTTCTCCATTGTATTCCTCAGGATTAGTTGAAAGAAATTGAAGGGGCGGGTCCCACAACAAGACTGCCCCACAAGCTTTTAAAGAATGGGGCGCCATTTTTAAAGGCCGTCCCAGTGCACAAAAGTAAAAATAGAATGCCCCACAGCCCCCCCCCCCCCCCCCCCCATGTAGCACCCTCTCCACACTGCCCCCGACATAACAGAGGGCATTGCCAGGGGCGCTTGCCCTCTCCTCCTGAGCGATGCACTCACTTGAGTTCCTCCAGAACTGTCCGCCAGGTGCACACTGTGGGAGATCAGTCGTTATTCATGTTGGCATGCCCTCATGTTGATTTGAATGGATAACCTGAAAGGGAGACGGCGGGGTGGGGGGGGCGGGGGGGTGGTGGGGGGGGTGGTTTGGAGGGGGAGTTGGGGTGGTGGGATTATCGAACACATAGGCCTGATAATTACATTCCCATTTATTATAATGAGGTTCCCAATGTTGAACGTTGGGCTTTTTTGTTACTTCACATTGATGGCGACAAGGCTTCATGCTGGCGTAAAACACAATTTGGGTCTCTCAAGATTTCCCATTCCTGTCACTAGACCCTCCCGAGAACAATGGGAGTGGCAAATCCGGGCCACTGTATTTGATCTTTACTCAGAACTTTGCTCAATTATAATGCAATATGACATACACTTGGAATTTTTATAGATCTGTAAGGTATGATAAGTAATTGTTTAATTTTGTGACAGAATTGTGACCTCCCTTTAATACTGGATGACTCTGGGCCTTACACAGTCTTTGTGCCAAGTAACAATGCAGTGGACAAACTGAGAGATGGAACATTATTCTATATGTTTGGTGAGGTAGGTGCACAAACAAAAATAAGTAAGAATTATACGCGTTAAATATCCAGATTTTTGATGTAGAATAACGTTCTGCTTTTCCAGGAACTTTACCGGCTCGTCCCTGCCCATTGATGGATCACACCCAATTTCCCGGCTCTTGCGATCCGGCAAGAGCTGGATTTCCGGCAAGATCAGCCTCTCACTGGAATTGGGCGAGAGGCTGAATAAACGACTTAAATATATTATAATGCTCCTTTAAATGGCGTTAGCGAGCCGGACGCTCAGTCGTCTGGGCTCACTAGCCTTTATGGCCTCGACGGGAAGTGTTCTCTCCGGTGAGGAAAACACCTACTCCACATGAACAGGGAACAGTGGTGATGCCCTCACCGGTAGAACCAGAGGCCACTGAGGCCCCCCAGGAGGCCAAGGGCAAGGGGGGGGTGCCCCTTTGGGCAGTGCCAGCCTGGCACCTCGGTAATGCCCACCGGGCACCTTGACAATGCCTGATGGGCAGTGACCCTTACAGCATGTTACCATTGGTCACTACAACAGAGCCAATGTTATCATTTGTTACATTCTAACAACTGCTTCTCTCTGCAACTTTTATTGTAGGATAATTTTGTTCTCCATTTTATAAACTGCTTTCTCTTGCTCTTTTGGTCTCATTGAGCTGTACACCAAATGCTGACTAAAGGAACAGGCACTCTGTTCTCAAGGCTCTCCCATTCTTCATTTTAGTCCACAAGTATAAGATCATTTATGCACCAACATGCCATCAGTCCGGAGAGCCTAACAGAAATCAGAAACTCACTCTACGTGGAATCATGGCAAACTCAAGAATTGTCACGCCCCAACTTTACAATGTTATATCCCAATGAACTTTGCCACTGCTGCACTATGTCAGCCTGCAATATAACATGTAGGCCTGGATTTTCATGCCTCCATCTGTACAGAACTGTGCTGAGGATTTAAAAATAGTGGACAGGATTTTTCAGAGGACGGGCTAAGGTGCGGGTACCGAGCCCACACTTAGCAATCCCGCCTTTGCCAACTCCATTGCAAGGGTGGGCATTTCAGACACCACTCCTATTTTCATGGCGTTGGGCTCGTTTTGGTAGGAGATGTGGTTTGTGGCATGTCAGAAGAGTCATAAACATCAGGGCGACCCCTGTCCCTATTGGGGAACCAAGAAAAACAGCCACATGCTTTTGGAATTCTTTCGTTGGCAGGCTTTGAAATACAAACAAAATGTATTTCCAGTTTCAATAATTAGATACTGTATTGATTATAGGTCCACAAAGGTAAGTGGACCATTACCTTGATCACCATTGCGTGTGTTGACATGAATCACAGTACTTTTCCCAATGGAGAAAGTGCCAAAAAAATTCAAAACTGTAGCTGGGAAACCGCTTTAGTTATGTTTTGGACTGAGATTTAAATGTTCAGTGATCTTTAACTTTGAAAGAAATGGCCCTGCTGCTGAACATTTAAAAAATCTAAGCAGCTGATACACTCCATTGACTGACATGCAATCTACTTCGAAATGGAAATGAAATTTAGTTGCAGTTTTTAAAAAATGGATCATCTGATGTTTCAATTTCAATGGATTCCATTGTTGACATTTCCCAGGATTTGTTTTGCTGTTACGAATGCTTAATTGAGTTTCAAAAGGTCCAGAACCCTCTGAGTGAAGAAATTTCTCCTCATTTTGGTAGTGAGTGGATAGTGGGTAGGGGTAGGGGTATTGTGTTCACATTTTAATTACAGCTTTAAGAGCTCATTAAAAAGCTATCTATCTTCTGTGTTATAAGCGCATGTGCTTGTTTAGTTGTTGACCACTTAAGTAAATTACAATTTCTGAATGGGTTTTTGGATGAGAGATTTTTCAATATGAATTGTCTTTGAATATTACAGCTCCAATAGATTATTAAGAGTTTTTTTAATGCCCATTTCAATGATTTCCTGAGGTTAGCCATAGAGGATACTGGAAGAGTGACTATGGAAGAACGGTGGGATTGAATGGAGGGGGCATGAGGAAATGGGGATTATGGGGATCATGGAAGGGACATGGGGAGTGTGATGACATGGAAGTGGTATGAGGTATTAGGCAATGGAGGTAGCATGGGGGCACACAGTTTGCATGTGGGTAAGGGAGCATGGAGGGATCATGTGGGTTTGAGTGCTTAACATTCATAATCAAAACTTGGACCAGGCAGCAAGCCTGACTCCATCCCTCCCCGTCTACTTGGAATGAAATTATGGCAGTGGGGACCCTTCTATACATAGAAACTAGGAGCGGGAGTAGGCCATTCGGCCCATTGAGCCTGCTCTGCCATTCAGTATAATCATGGCAGATCCTCCATCTTAACACCATACTCCCTATATCCCTTAACACCTATTTATCTAGAAATTTATCTATTTCCTTCTTAAATATATTCAGTGACTTAGCCTCCACCGCCTTCTGTGGTGGAGAAATCCATATGTTCACCAAGCTTTGAGTGAAGAAATTTCTCCTCATTCAGTCCTAAAGGGCCTACCAAGTATCCTGAGACTGCGACCCCTTGTTCTAGGACCCTCAACCAGAATAAACAACACCTCTGCATCCAGTCTGTTCAGCTCTGTCAGAATTTTATAATTTCAATTAGATCTTCTCTCATTCATCTAAATTCCAGTGATTACAGGTCCAATCGACCCAATCTTTCCTCATATGGCAATCCTGCCATCCCAGGAATCTGTCTGGTGAACCTTTGCCACACTCCCTCTATGGCAAGCATTTCTTTTCATAGTTAAGGAGACCAATACTGCACACAAATCAACAGTTTTGGTCTCACCAAGGCCCTGTACAGCTGCAGTAAGACATCCTTGCTCCTGTACTCAAGCTCTCTTGCAATGAAGGCCAATAAACCATTTGCCTTCCTAAATACTTGCTATACCTGCATGCTTGCTTTCAGTGACTGATGTACTAGGACACCCAGGTCCTGTACAGCAACATTTCCCAATCTATCATCATTTAAATAATACTCTGCCATTCTGTATCTCCATCTGAAGTGGATAGCATTGCATTTATTCACGTTATACTGCATCTGCCATGTATTTGCCTTCTCACTCAACTTTTTAGTGAGTATTAACTTGTGTGTTGTGAATCTTAACATCCTCTTCGCCACTCACATTTTCACCAAGCTTTGTGTCATCAGCAACTTTGGAAATATTACTTTTGGTTCCTTCAAGGTGAATAGCTGGGGCCCAAGCACTGATCCCTGTGGGATCCCACCAGTCACTACCTATCATTTCGAAAAATACTCATTTATTCCTACTCATTGTTTCCTGTTTGCAAACCAATTTTCAGTCCATGCCAATATATTAACCCAAACCCATGCACTTTACTTTTGTACGCTAAGCTCTTATGTGGGACTTTATCAATAGCTTTCTGAAAATCCAAATACACCACATCCACTCTTTCACCCTTCTCTATTCTACTGTTATGACTTCAAAAAAACTCCAGTAGGTTTGTCAAACATTATTTATCTTTCATAAATCCACATTGACTTTTCAAATGTTGATATTTTCTACGTGTCCTGTTATTGCATCCTTCATAATAGACTCTTCTTTTCTGATGTTAGGCTAACCAGTCTGTAATCCCCTGCTTCCCCTCCCTCATTTTTAAATTGTGGGGTTACAATTGCCACCTTCAAATCTGCCTCCCAAATCCAGAATCTACAGAATTTAGAATATTAGGCCTTGGGGATTCATTGGTTTTCAGTCATTTCTCCAACACAATTTTTCTGGTGATACTAATTTCCTTCAATTCCTCCTTTTCATGAGACTCTTGGTTCCCTAGCATTTCTGGGAAGTTTTTCTCCATGAAAACTAAAGTAGTTGTTTAATTGCTCTGCCATTTCTTTGTTCTCTATTATAAATTCTCTTGTTTCAGACTGCAAGGGACCTACATTTGTCTTCATTGATCTTATTCTTTTTACATACTTATAGAGGTGTTTGTAATCTGTTTTTATGTTGCTTACAAGTTTACTCTCAGACTCTATTTTTCCCCTCTTAACCAATCTCTAGGTCCCCCTTTGCTGAATTCTGAACAGCTCCCAATTCTCAGGCTTGCTACTTTTTCTAGCAACTTTATATGACTTCTCTTTGAATCTAATACCATCCTTAATTTCTTTCTTAAGCTATGGTTGGGCCACATTTCTTGTGTTTTTGCACTAGAAAGGTGTGTATAACTGTTGCCATACACACATTCATTCCTTAAATATTAGCCATTACCTATCCACCATCATGCCTTTTAATGAAGTTCCCCAATCTATCTTAGCCAATTTGCACCTCATATCTTTGTAGTTTTCTTTGTTTAGACATAAGATCCTAACTTCAGCCTGGAATTGTTCACTTTCTATTGTAATGAAGAATTCTACCATGTTATGGTCACTATTCCATAAAGGACACAACAAGATTATGAATTAACCCCTTCTCATTGCATAATATCATGTTCCCTAATTGGTTTTTCAACATACTGGTCTAAAAAAACATTTTATACACACTCCAGGAATTTATCCCGCACAGTATTGTTTGTCATTTCGTTTTGCCCAATCCATATGTGGATTAAAGTCACCCATGATTACTGTAGCACTCTTGTTACATGCATCTCCATATCTTATTTAATGCCATCCCCTATCTTACTACTATTATTTGAAGATTTATAGATAATTCCCACTAATGTTTTCCGCTCTTGTCATTTCTTAGCTCCACCCAGATTGACCTCAACATCTAGATCTTCTGAGACAATTTCCTCTCTCACTATTGCACTGATTTCATCCTTAGCTAACAAGACCACTCGAGCTACTTTCCCTTTCTGCCTTTCCTTCCGAACTCTCTAAAACCTTGGATATTCAGTTCCGAGCCTTGGTCACCTTGCAGCCATGTCTCTGTAATCGCAATAATATTATACCCATGTGTATCAATTTGCACTGTTAATTCATCTCCCTGATTGTGAATGCTCTGTGCATTCAGATACTGTTCCTTTCGACTGTTCTTTTAACATTTTTACACATAGTCTTTTTGTACTATGGCCCTATGTGTTGCTAGTCCTTGTTTCCTCTGCCTTCCACCTTTTCTATCTACTTTTCTGTCTTTCATTTCTATCTCTGATTCCCTCTCTTCTGTCTCCCTGCTCAGGTCCCCATTCCCCTGCCACTTTAGTTTAAACCCTCCCCAACAGCACTAGTAAATACCCCTGTAAGGATATTGGCCTCGGTCCTGCTGGGGTGCAACCCCTCCAACTTGTACGGGTCCCATCTTCTCCAGAATCGACCCCAATGCCTCAGGAATCCAAATCTCTCCTTCCTACACCAACTCTCCAGTGAAGCATTCATCTGGTCTAAAGAAGGAGAAGGGTCTTCTGGGCCATATGTTTCTTCACTCAGCCTTCCTGCCTCCTCCACAAAGATTTGTCCCTGAATGACTATATTTCACTTTGATAGGACAGAGAAGCCATCACAAGCTTAGCCATCATTTGAACCATTGGCCCAAAAAGGGGAATAATGATGAGCAATAATAGTTAGTTAGTGGAGGAACCTTTGATTTAGTGGTAACCCTACCACCCCTCTGTGGGAAAATAGCCTGTGGGTAGCATGGAGCTGGGAAATCAGTCTACTGGCTGACAGCACTAACTTTATTGCCCATTCAACTCTGTTCCTTGTCCCAGCCTGAGCTCAAAACTATCCTCAGAACTCCATCTCTAAAACCTTGTGTGGAAGTTTCCAGCCGCGCTCACCACAAAATCGGAAAATCTCGCCCGAGGTCAACAGACTTTTGCGTAGTCCGCACCCCCACTTGCTACGATTCCCATGGCAGGCAGGACGGACGGGAAAATTCCAGTCCTTGGCTGAGATCCTCCCAGCCACGTTTTTCCCGCCAGTGGGAGGTGCCGTGTTGTTTGCTAGCGGCAGGATTCTCTGGTCCCTCCGCTGTCAATGGGAATTTCCATTGACATCACCACACGCCGGCGGGAAGTCCACGGGCAGGGATGCACTGCTGGCAGGACCAGAGAATCCCGCCGGCATGAACGGTCAGAGAATTCCGGCCCTTATTTAGGAAAATTGCCATGTTTAGTGAGTGTGGTTTCTCTTCCCCTCTTCCCTACATGTTGTATAAAAACCCTCCAGCTCTATGGGACTTAATGATTCTATTGTTTGATGTATAGCTGGCTATGACCTTAGAAGAAACCGTTATGTTCTGACTTGTTAGATTATGAATCAGCCTCTGAATCCATCGACTCTTTTGCACCATTCTCCGAGAGAAGGCTGATACACAACATTCCTCTCTTTTCTAGCTTGCCATTTGCAAGCATTTTACACAGCAAACTGTCTTATTATTAAGAACACAGGTGGGAGTCCCTGCACTGAGAGACTGAGAGACTGCAGGCAGCAAGTTCCAAAGTTTTAAAAAGAAGTCCTCAACCTGTTTAGAAGATAAGTTAAAAAGTTTTAAGGATGGCCGCTTGGACTTCAAGGGTGCTGAATCTTGCTGTGAAATTGACAAAAACAGCACATCAAAGGAAGAAAAGCATGGACTCTCCAAATGGCCAGAGAAAAGGAAACCTGCAGAGATTGTTTAGAGAGCTTTCAGAGGTAAAAATGTGAAGTTTTAAAAGGTTCAAATGAGGACCTGCCAGGTTTGTGCCAAAACTTCAAAAGCACATAGAGAGAACCGGCAGCTGCTAACAGTTTTTTAAAAAGTTGACAGTCTTAAAGAGGTAATGCATTTAAAGTGGCTATACATCCAATGTAGCAATACATTTAAAGCAGCAACCACAAGAAGAAACAGAGGGTAATGGACTGGAAAATTGGAATAGACCCCAGATAGAGAGCAACATTCTCAAAAGGTCCATAAGTAATGAAGGCCTCAAAGAAAAGGCAATACAGGACCTCAGAAGGGGAAATAAGACCGCAGGGAAAAGGAAATGCCAGACCTTAGAGGAGGCAATAATACCTCAGGGAAGAGGCAACAAAAGCTCCCAGAAAGAGGGCAGTGAAAGACTTCAGGAGGGCAATGAAAAATCCTAAAAGGAGGGCAACAATGAAAGATCCCAGAAGGAGGGCAACAAAAGACACTAAATGACCAAATGAAGGACAACAAGAGAATTGAGAATGGAAACCAGTCAACACTTCGTCGAAGACAGACCTAACCAACAGTGAAGCCAAAAGGGTTTGGCTGAAGTTAAGACAAATAGAAATGAAAGTTCCATTTGTGAAATGTATTTGTCCAGTAAGAACATGGTGGATTCACCAAGGAAGAAATGCAGAAATTAAAGACCTCAAAAGAAACTAGGAACTATTGAACATGAAAGAGGAATCAACAAAAAGAATTAAAGCTCCAGAGAGACATTAAAATGACAAGATGAAATGACTGCCAACAAACTTGGAAAAGAAAAGTTGCAAAAATTTACAAACTCAAGTTAAGAAGGAAAATTTAATGAGACAATGGAGAATAATCTGAACTCCATGAAAAAGCAAGAACAAAATACGAACAAATCCAGCGAAGAATCGAATCAGGAGAATAAGAGTTTGAAGAAGGAAGTTTGACAATGAGACATTAACTGGAGGTTAAAAAAAACATTGAAATTGACAGCAGAATCAGCAATTCAGACAGAGAAAGAAACAGAGTTAACAGGCACAATTCTCCGACCTCTTCAGCTGGCTGGCGGGGATCCCGATGCCCCAGTAAATGGGGCGCAGGCCAAAATTTGGAATTCCTGATGGGCCTGAGGGCTCTCAGGATTCACCTGACCAACTCATGTGTATCATGTTTAGTTAGAATTTGGGCATGAGTAACTTAGTTTTGAAGATTGTATAAAAGAGTAAAAGGGGGAGGGATGTGGTGATTGTGGTGATTGTCCCTTTAAGGGCAACACAGCAGAAGAGGGTCACCCTGCGTTGTATCAATTCACTTAACTATTTTCCCAATTCATTTTGTGTGGGACCATTCATAGGATAAGTAATGGGACATCACTCTTGTGTGTCTTGGGCAGCCTGTACATACGTGGATGGAGTGAACCATGCGAATTAATTCTGTAGCATACGCCACAAGGCAGCTTGTTACTCATATGAAAGTCCAACAAACATTTTTGCAACTTGCTTTTGAACAGGTAATGTTTGCTGGAGGGTCCAATGATACAAGTTGTATCAATGATACGGTGTTGGCTGGGTTGTAGATTTACAGGAAGTTGATTTCTGTCGATTGAAAATAGTGGAAAATGGGGAAAGCAGAGACCAGCAATAATTGTTACAAGTGAAAATAGGATCTAAAAGATCCTATGCTAATTTGCAGAATAAGAAAAGCAATGAACTAATTTGTGGAATTACCAGTTAGCTGTTGAACTTCTATCTGGTTCATGCTTCTATGTAAACTCCACATTTTTGTTTTCTTTAAAATAAGGGTCGGCCAAAACTTCAAGAGCTTGTGAAACATCATATCTTTGCATCTGGCAGTGTAAGTAGCTTTCTTCTTTAAAATGTTCATGGAAATGTCAAAGGAAAAAGATCAAGTATTAGAATATTGAGCCCTGGATTCAAGGGTTACATGTTTCAACATCGGTCGAATTTGACCTTTGAGTTTTCCACTCCCACAGGGTGAGCTTGCCAGCACCTTGCTGAGATATCAAAATTGAACACTTCACAGTGACATATAGCTGCATCTTGGAAGGCAGGGCTGTTATTGACCTGCAAATACATACTTGGTTAGCCAATTGACACTCATGATGACTGTCAAGCGATCTACAGATTAGACTTGGCGGCAGTCCGACATGAATATGGGAAAGACTAAGAAGATCAATTACCGCTGAAACTGTTTAGAAAAACAGACTATTGCTCACAGTATTTTGATTGCTGCACAATGTACTGAATCCACAAAGCTTTTCCATAACCTATTGCTTATTTTTCTAGTTGCCAGCAGACAGATTATCAACTTTGCCGCGAATCTTGACAAAGGCTAACCAGATAATATCCATCAATGTTACTATTAATGTAAGTACAACATCTGAGCAGACAGAGACAAGGAAGAAATGCATTCATATGGTCGTAAAGAAAAGACCACAGATTACAGGAAACATGTTTTTGATTTTCAAATGGTGCTCCATACAATAGTTATAAATCTCACTTGACTTTACTTCTTTAAAAGCAGTAAGAATATTTCTTTCTTTAAGCATTCTTCAAAACTGATTTATGTGAATCACTTTGTGATATTTCATAAAGTCATGAGGCAATTCCATAAAGTTGTAAGGCACTTTGTGGATGTAAGCCTTCCATTCTGAGCTATTTTCACCACCCTGAATGCATTAGGCTATCTTTAACGCAAATCGCTACAGTATTTTGGCTTGTGGAATTAGCACAATTTGCTAACTAAAGATGTTCAAATGATCTAGGCACTTTTTATCTGAAGCTTCTATCTTTTATTTAAAAAAGTCTATTTCACATAATATTGCCTCCTAGTTTTCACAAGTTTAATTTTGCCATTGAGAAATTATTTGCTGAAATAAACAAATGTGCAATTCTATTCTATTATGTCCAGTTTTGAAGATACAATTACAAAATGCCAGAAATTTAAGCTTTTTTTTAAAGAAGTCCAATCGACCCAGGGCGTTGCGCTTTGGCAGTGTAAAAGGGCTAATAGCGAAGATGTGACTCACCCATTGAAGTCATGGAAATAAAAAAAGGGTAGGATTGCCACACCCCCGCGTGTTTTGCGGCAGCGACCTGCCATTGGCCGGTGGCGGGATCTTTTGGCCCCGCCACTGTCAACGGGGTTTCCTGTTACTCGCACCCTCCGCCGCCAGGGAACCCATGGCCGAGGATCGCCATCGGCAAGACTGGAAGATCCAGCCAGTGGGAACGGCTGGAAAATCACGCCAAAGTTCATTAAAAGAGTTATAGGGAAGGAATTCTAGACCTTCGGGGCTTGGCAGTTGAGGCATAGCCGCCAATGTTTGTTTGCTTAGAATTAGAGATGGTCAAGAGATCAGAATTGGAGGAGTGGAGATATCTGGGAGAGCAGTAGGATTGGAGGAGGTTACACACATAGGGAGTGACAAGGTCACGGAGGGATTTGAAAAAAGAGTGATGTGAATGTTAAAAAGGAAGCATTGTTTAACTGGGAGCCAATGTAGGTCAGGGTTGATAGGTGAACAGGACTTGATGTGCATTGAAAAATCAGCAACAGAGATTTGTATGGCCTCAAGCTTAAGAGGGTAGAAGACAGGAGGAGAGCCAGGCCTGCATTAGAAGAGTAAATTTAGAAGTTATAAAGGCATGGATCCGGAATTAGCAGGTAAATGGAAACAGAGGCAGAATTAGGTGATATTACAGAAGGGGTCTGAGCGAGGCAAGGATATGTGGTCGGAAGCTTATCTGAGTTTTATACCTCAGGTGAGCCTCAAACTGTTGTCAGGGGAGAGGTGGAGTTGATTAACAGAATTTTTAGAATGTGACCCAAAGTTAATGGCTTCATTATTTCAAATCTTTAATTGGAAGAAATCGCTGTTCATCTAGTGCTGAATATTGGACAAGCAATTTAGAGTTGTTGAGAGTTGTGATGGTGAAGTAGGGCTGGCTGTCTTCAGCATACATGTGGAAAATGATACTGTGTTTGAATAATTTCGCTGAGGTACTGCATACAAATGAGAAATACAAGGTGCCAAGGATAGATAGATCCTTGCATGGCCAACATAGGTAACAGTGCGGGAATGGGAAAATAAACTATTGCAGGCGATTCTTTAACTATGAGTGGATAGCTGAATTTTATTAGTCCAATATTTTATAGATCATTGGAGCAATGTCAAATATTAATTCTGGAGCATAAAAAGTAGTGAGTATTTCAAATGTTTTTAAAATTCGGAAAAGAAAAATGTGAGGCAATTGGGGCGCAATAAGACTTTTAGTTGGAAAATTCTGGCTGGAAAAATGCTACGACGTAATGAGTTGGGCAAAAATCGAGAAATTATCACAAAGTAATGTAATCCAGATTCGAGCATGAATCTGACTGAATAAAATCCTCTTCTGTCTTTTCACAGGGGCAGATTGTGTTAGGTGACAAAGGAGTTCCTTTATATAAAAGAGATATTGTTGCCTCAAACGGCATCATTCACACTTTGGATGGCATCCTCATTCCTCCTTCAATACTCCCCATCTTGCCAAAAAGATGTGATGAAATTCACTATCGCATAATAACGGTAAAACCAAGTAACCTTACAATGGTAATAGTAGCTCGACTATTTTGTACAGTTGGCAATCATTCATTTTGCTTGAAGTGTTTATTAATGCAATTAGTTTAGTTGCATTTATTTTTTAATGGGAATATTAAGCAAAGTAGCAAGGGTTATTAAAATGATGTAACATGTATTAATACATGCAGTACAATGAATACCTTTATCTGATGACACAGTTCATTATACAGACTGTTCCCATGGGATTGAAGTGCATTTTGATTTCAATCCATTAAAGGATACTAGAGTAATGCATCATATTAAGACAATCCCCATGATTGAAACAAAACAGGAATCTGCATATGTGAAGCAAAATGAAAATTGTGGTTTTGGGCCCACTATGATTAGAAACATAAAAGACAGAAGCAGGAGTTGGCCATTTGGCCCTTTGAGTCTGCTATGCCATCCATTTTGATCATAGCTGATCATCAAATTCAATACCCTGATCCCGCCTTACCCCCATATCAATTAATCCCTTTAGCTCCAAGAGCTATATCTAATTTCTTCTTGAAACCACACAATGTTTTGGCCTCAACTACTTTCTGTGGTAGTGAATTCCACACATTCACCACTCGCTGGGTGAAGACATTTCTCCTCACCTCAGTCCTAAAAGGTTTACCCCTTATTCTCAAACTATGACACCTAGATCTGGACTCCCCCACCATCGGGAACATTCTTTCTGAATATACCCTCTCTAACCCTGTTAGAATTTATAAGTTTCTATGAGATCCCCTCACACTCTTCAAAACACCAATGAATACAATCCTAACCAACTTAGTATCTCTTCCTATGACATCAAATTAACTAGTTTGGATATCTAAGCCTGAATCTGTGTTCACGTATATCTGATACATAGCAGGAGCAGGACTGATCCTCCTGGCACTACAGCGGCCCCTGAATGTGACTGCCAGCCTGTGATCACACTTTCTGCCATTCTCTTTGCCTTCACCACCTTATCCCACTTTTCAGAATTAGCTGAGAAGAACTGCAGGATGTGGCAAGTTATCAGGAATGCCTTAGGCGAGCCTCAGGCCACTCGCTTCAGACAATTGCTGGAACATGCTTCCAAAAATGGACCATACATTTTTTACCCTAGCAGATCCACCAGTCCCACTACCACTGACCAAAATGCCCACAGCTTTCCAATGTGCATTGGCTGCTGTTGGTTTGAGGCATCACAACATCCACCCCGTAAGGTAAGACCTAGATTTTACCATTGGCCTCCAGCTAATTTTGCTGCTCTAATCTTCTATGTTCTTTAGGCTCCCTGTGGAGACTGTTCCTCGTTGAATGACAGCCACTGCCCAGATGGAAGCACGCCAATGGTAACTGAACATTTCAATTATTCTGACACGCAATGCATATTGAGTTATAGTTCTAATTTAACTCAGTTGTTCCTCTGAGTAAATCACCAACCACAAGAGAATCTCAAGCTCTTTAAGAGTACGGAGGCCTTAAGCTCACTGACAACTATCATTGTATAAAACATGCGCTGAATTTCTTGTCTTGTTACGATCCGGTCAAGGACCATTGACATCTAAGTAGAAAGCCAAAAACCTCCTTCAAACCCATCGAATTATGCTTCACTTTCTTTTAGCAAAACACAGATTTTATTGAATATAGAACAAATCAAACAATGCAAATGCTATAAGTACAGCTTACAGCAACGTATGTTAGGCATTCATGTTTACTTCTTACTTCCCCCAAAAATTCTCTTATAAACCACATCAATCTTCAGTCGGGGCCACACTTAAATTCACCGCAACCCTCTGGAGAATTCTCCTCCGCTCCAGCTATTCTCAAAGGTAACACTTTCATTTGCTTTCTCTTAACGGTGGATGTCTCAGTCTCTTTTTTGGGTGACTTTTCCAATGCTTTCAGGCAAATCTTTTTGCATTCTTTACCGCAAGATTCTGCAGACACCTCAGTAGGTTATCCCATTGAGCAATCTTCAAGTTTCCATTCGCTCACAAAATTTAAACTGAGATTAAGCCTCACCTGCATTCCGCATGCCGAATGATGATGTTAGTTTTTTTCTCTGCTTGCGGCACAGGTCTAGCTAACTGTCACTTAGTTTGGCCATCTTATTTCAGTGAGTTTCAAACCATACAAGGTCTAAACTGCAACTAACTCTCTCAGCAACCACACAGATAAGTTGAAACCAGAGAACTTCCCTAAACTGCACCCATCTCCATGACAATGTAATCTGCTCTGGGCTGTCCTCAAACCAACCTTTAGCTTAATTATCCACCATTTACAATTTTTCCTTTGATTTGATCACATGATTGTTTTTTACAACCTTTCACAGTTTACTGAATGCTTTTAAAGTAATTTAGCTCTACCTCCTAAAACAAAACCATCTCTCTGGACTGTCCTTATTATGAGCATTGCACATATCACCTCACCAGCTCTTTAGCCAAGTAAGCCCATGTGCTGAATTATGATTTCACCTTTTTGGGTGTTAACTTTTGTGGCAACGTGACCCCAAACCTTTAAGTGTAAAATTCTCCAACCTTGCCTTAATTGTGTCCATCCTATTTTCTACAGTTAAACGTTTAATTCAAATAAAAGCAAAAGCTATACTCTAAAACATATAAACAATGAATTATTTGCTATAATATGGTATTGTTTAGGGCTTGAAATCATAGAACCATTCAACATAAAAGGAGGTCATTTGGCCCAGCAGACATGTAATGGTCTTTGAAAGAATTAACCAAGTAGTCCCACTCCTCTGCTCTTTCCCCATGGCCCTGCATATCTTGGCTTGAGACAGTCTTGAGTAAGTATGCTTTAAAATATTCTGCTAATTATGAGTCATTTGTTTGGCCAGTTTTCTTCTCCTTTCCTGAAAATGCTGACTTCCTCGATAATGATCGGGATTGGGAACTTTGACTAATTGTTTTCCTTTCCACCCTGAGACCAATGAGAGGAGGTAACAGTACAGGTCAGCAATCAAATTCTGACCAATGCTTCTAATGTCAAAAAGACAAATCCTGATGGGCGACCTTTTGAATAAATGTTGCTACATGTGAGTCACAATATGCGCTTGTCCGGTTTGGACTCAGACCAAATTGATTGAATAGTAACAATCTCAATGTCACGAGCCCAGTGTAGTGATTTTCTAGTTGCCCAGAACAATGGCACTCAGTAGAGTAAGGCATCGCAGTTTCACTGATAGGCTAAAATGATGAGAGCTGCAAATCCTGAGTATCTGATTTTCTTCGAGAGTAGAACCAAGTCAGAATTAAAAGAGCTTATTACAACGAATGAGGGTGGCCCTCAAGTAAGCATGCTTGGTCGTGCTATATTTCTCATATTCACCATTCATCTGGTAGATATGGTTAAAATTAATGCTCTTTGTACTGCAAATTATTTCAGTGAGTTTCAAACCACACAAGGTCTAAACTACAACTAACTCTCTCAGCAACTACACAGATAAGTTGAAACCAGAGGACTTCCCTAAGTTGCACCAATCTCCATGACAATGAAATTTGACATTTAATAGCTGATGAGGAACATAAATTCTGAATCTCACAAACAGTCCAATTAGAGTACTTAATGAATACTTGTTAGGTATTCACAGGTGGGTTTGTGTTGCAGGGCTTGTCATGCTCACCAGTCTGAAATTTCCTGTGTTTATCATTTATTCCCAAAGACAATTTCCATGTTCTAATGAGAATGGCATCTTGTAACAATATGCTAATTACCTAAATTAATTAACTTCGAGATTTGTAATTAACAGCATGATTAACATCACATCTAAAAGACAACTAATAACACATCAAAAGAGAAAATGTCAGAAAATCTCAGCAGGTCTGGCAGCATCTGTAAGGAGAGAAAAGAGCTGATGTTTCGAGTCCAGATGACCCTTTGTCAAAGCTGACGGCACGGTGGCACAGTGGTTAGCACTGCTGCCTCACAGTGCCAGGGACCCAGGTTTGATTCCCGGCTTGGGTCACTATCTGTGTGGAGTTTGCACATTCTCCCCGTGTCTGCGTGGGTCTCCTCCTGGTGCTCCAGTCTCCTCCCACAGTCCAAAGATGTGCAGATTAGATGAATTGGCCATGCTAAATTCTCCCTCAGTGTACCCAAACAGGCACCGGAGTGTGGTGACTAGGGGATTTTCACAGTAACTTCATTGCCGTATCACAGCTGTACTGCAGGACACCTCGGAGGGCTCAATATGGGTAGAGCTCTGGAATAGGAAGGGCGTAGTCACAAAGTTGGGGATTTACTATAGGCAACCCAACAGCCAGCAGGAGATAGAGGAACAGATATGTAGGCAGATTTTGGCACGGTGTAAAAGTAACATGGTTGTTGTGGTGGGAAATTTTAACTTCCCTTATATTGATTGGGACTCACTTAGTGCTAGGGGCATGGATGGGGCAGAGTTTGTAAGGAGCATCCAGGAGGGCTTCTTGAAACAGTATGTAGATAGTCCAACTAGGGAAGGAGCCATACTGGACCTAGTACTGGGGAATGAGCCCGACCAGGTGATGGATGTTTCAGTAGGGAAGCAGTTTAGGAACAGTGACCACAACTCAGTAAGCTTTAAGGTACTGATGGATAAAGATCAGTGTAGTCCTCAAGTTAAGGTGCTAAATTGGGAGAAGGCTAATTATAACAACATTAGGCAGGAATTGAAGAATGTAGATTGGGGGCAGATGTTTGAGGGCAAATCAACATCTGGCATGTGGGAGGTTTTCAAGTGTAAGTTGATAGGGATTCAGAACCAGTACATTCCTGTTGGGATGGAGGATAAGTATGGCAAGTTTTGGGAACCTTGGATAACGAGAGATATTGTGAGCCTCGTCAAAGAGAAAAAGGAAGGGAACACACGAAGCAAGTATGGAATACAAAGATAGCAGAAAGAAACTTAAGCAAGGAGTAAGGAGGGCTAAAAGGGGTCATGAAAAGTCATTGGCCAGCAAAATTAAGGAAACTCCCAAGGCTTTTTATACATATATAAAGAGCAAGAGGGTAGCCAGGAAGAGGGTTGGCCCAGGAAAGGACAGAGGAGGGAATCTGTGTATGGATCCAGAGGAAATGGGTGAGGTATTAAATGGGTACTTTGCATTAGTATTCACCAAAGAGAAGGACTTGGTGGATTATGAGTCTGGGAAAGGGTGTGTAGATGGTTTGAGTCATGTTGAGATCAAAAAGGAGGAAGTATTGGGGTTCTTGAGAAATATTAAGTTAGACAAGTCCCCAGGGTCTGATGGGATATACTCCAAAATACTGAGCGAGGCAAGAGAGGAAATTGCTGAGGCCTTGAGAGAAATCTTTGTATCCTCACTGGCTACAGGGGAGGTCCCAGAGGATTGTAGAATAGCCAATGGTGTTCCTGTGTTTAAGAAGGGTAGCAAGAATAATCCAGGTAATTACAGGCCGGTGAGCCTTGCATCAGTGGTAGGGAAATTATTGGAGAGGATTCTTCAAGACAGGATTTACTCCCACTTGGAAATAAGTGGACGTATTAGCGACAGGCAACATGGTTTTCTGAAGGGGAGGTCGTGTCTCACTAACTTGATCGAGTTTTTTGAGGAAGTGACAAAGGTGGTTGATGAGGGTAGGGCAGTGGATGTTGTCTACATGGACTTCAGTAAGGCCTTTGACGAGGTGTCTCATGGCAGACTGGTGCAGAAGATGAAGTCGCACGGGATCAGAGGTGAGCTGGCAAGGTGGATACAGAACTGGCTCGGCCATAGAAGACAGAGAGTAGCAGTGGAAGGGTGCATTTCTGAATGGAGGGTTGTGACAAATGGCGTTCCTCAGGGCTCAGTGCTGGGACCTTTGCTGTTTGTAATATATATAAATGATTTGGAGGAAAATGTAACTGGTTTGATTAGTAAGTTTACTGATGATACAAAGGTTGGTGGATTTGCGGATAACGATGAGGACCATCAGAGGGTACAGCAGGATATAGATCGGTTGGAGACTTGGGTGAAGAGATGGCAGATGGAGTTTAATCCAGACAAATGTGAGGTAATGCATTTTGGAAGGTCTAATACAGATAGGAAATATACAGTCAATGGCAGAGCCCTTAAGAATATTGATAGGCAGAGGGATCTGGGTGTACAGGTACACAGGTCACTGAAAGTAGCAACGCAGGTGGAGAAGATAGTCAAGAAGGCGTACGACATGCTTGCCTTCATCGGCCGGGGCATTGAGTTTAAAAATTGGCAAGTCATATAGTGTTGAATTCTGGTCGCCACACTACCAGAAGGATGTGGAGTCTTTGCAGAGGGTACAGAAAAGATTTAGCAGGATGTTGCTTGGTATGGAGGGCGTTAGCTATGAGGAGAAGTTGGAGAAACTTGGTTTGTTCACACTGGAACGACAGAGATTGAGAGGCGACCTGATAGAAGTCTACAAGGTTATGAGGGGCATAGACAGAGTGGAAGAGTCAATTACTAGGGGGCATATGTTTATGGTGCGAGGGGCAAGGTTTAAAGTTGATGTACGAGGCAAATTTTTTACACAGAGGGTGGTGGGTGCCTGGAACTCGCTGCCGGGGGAGGTAGTGGAAGCAGATGCGATAGTGACTTTTAAGGGGTGTCTTGACAAATACATAAATAGGATGGGAATGGAGGGATATCGTCCTCAGAAGGATAGGGGATTTTAGTTCAGTCGGGCAGCATGGCCGGTGCAGGCTTAGAGGGCCGAAGGGCCTGTTCCTGTGCTGTAATTTTCTTTGCTCTTTGTTCAGTGTTAATGTAAGCCTACATGTGATTAATAAATAAACTTTTACTTTAACTTTTGGTTTCATATTCCAGCTTCGACAATAATTTGCTTTTATTTAATAACAGATCAATGCAGCCAGCAGTAAATTGGGTGTTAAGTGACAGTATAATTCACACTGAGAAGACCAAATCAACACACTTGTTTGAAAGGTTGACTGCAATGTTCCCCTGTCATCTCTACAGTTTATGTTATAAAAGCAGAAAATGCTGGAAATACTGAGAGGTTCTAGCAGCGTCTGTGGAGAGAAAGAAAGAGTGAACAGCTGCAACCTTGTGCTCTTGTTGGTGAGGTGGGAAGGGTGTTTCCTTAGATGCAGTGGTGGTGTACTGGAATCTTGCTGCCTTCCCACCTCCGCCAAAATTAAGTTGAGGGAGGGAAGACTCATGGTCGAACCTTGGCTCTGCCATCAACTGAAGCCCTTCAGTGGCCAATTAATGACCGCTTAAGGGTCACATCCCGCTGCCGCTTGATCCTTGATCCTGGGACTCCAGTGCCTGTCTTTCTGGGAGCAGCCTTGGCCTTCCCAGCGATGCTGCTGAGCGCAAGCGCTGCTGGCCTCTGATTGGCCATCCCAACATGGAACTATATCACTCTTCGTTCACTGTAGCAGCGTCCAAATCCTGAAAAACGATCCCTAAAGCATTGTGGTGTGCCCCATTGTAGTTCAAAGAAGTGGCTCACCACCACCTTCTCAAGAGCATGGAAAATGCGCAATAAATAATGGCCTGGCCATCAATGCTCATATCCCAAGAACTAAAAAATAAGTGCTCAGCTTGTCATGGACCACCTGACTCTGAACAAAGACATTTGCAAATAAATTCATAATATCCATTTTTATCTTGAGTAATATTTATTGCTATGTTACATGAAGAAATCTAAGATTAAAGAAAAAGATCAGTATCACTTCCCAAAAGAAAAACAAAATGGCCGCAATTCCCAGCAAGAGACAGTATCGCATAATTATTAACTCTTCCATCCTTTGCACGTGAACTTTCACACTTTTTTCCCTTATTATGTCCGTATGTGGTGAAATCATTCCAAGTCATGTAATATATTCATGTGGAATTCCTTTGTTTACTGATTTAACAAAGGCGTTTTAATAATCAGATTAATCCCTGACAGAACAATTTCATATTAATATGCTCAGAGCACAAACTGCAATTTCAACCGATTAGATGTTATAGAAAATACACTTTGAAAACTACAATAAAGTGCATATAGTATCAAGAGCATGCATAACTCTAACAGATGGATTATAATATTTACATAATTTCTGAAACCAATGAACATAACTAATTTTCAATGTTGCACGATAATTGAGTGAATTTGTATGTCTAATATTCATGTGTTTTTATGAGAAGTGGGTGATTTGTACAGCAACTTCATTCACAGCAAAACTTTTGTATCTGCAGGAAACGTATATACAAAATTGCGCGTACGATATATCAATTGATGATGTTATCTATAGTAGGAGCTCTGGCTGTGCTAGACATTGTAACCAGACCGTTGTTGTAAGTATCTTGCATTGCGTCATGTCTACTGCAATGAATTAATGATTTATGAGCTGCACATTATTCATCTGACCTTGTGCCTTGATAAATTGCGTCATTTGGGGATTTAGAACAGTACCAACATTTCAACAGCATTTTACAATGTAATAAACCAAATATTATTAATGTGCAAAAACGTTGTTAAATGATAACCTCAGGATATTTTGCTGATTAAAGAACGTGTGCCATTTTGAATTTGTTGGAGGTTGGAGAAAAATAAATGAGCTTTGAAATAATAATGATGAGGCGCTGCTCATTGGGATATTGATGTCCGGTCATTGCAGTGTTTTTATTGGCAGGTGGAGTACAGTATAAAATGATAGCGCTGTTATTGTAGAACATATGATTTCCTTTCAGTTTGTGACCAGTCAGAGCTGGGTCAGAAGCAAAAAGCGGGCTGCTTTGAATTATCAACAGCTGTTTCATTTCTATAAAGATTAACAAATTGTAGAATTTCTAGCACAGAAGGGGGCGATTAGGCTCTTCATGATTGTTCCAATGCTAGCTCTCCGTCAGGACCTGCCCATTCTAATCCCATTTCCTTGATCTTTATTCACTTTCTTTATGCTCCTCCTTTCCAAATACTTTTTCACTTTCTTCCTAAGTGATCATGTTTCTGTCTCAACAGTCACTTGTAGTAAAATGTTCCAAAGTAAATCTACCAACAGGCCACAAAGGGTGGGGAGCCTTGCAGGCGGTGCTTCTGGGGAAGGGAGAAAGGGAGAGGGTTGGAAAATTAAGTCCCGGCCTGTACATACCCAAATAGTAGTGCACCCAATGACTTAACAGGCAATTTCTGGGCCAAAGATGAGGCCGTGCTTCCAGCATGCGCGTCCCTCACTTTAATTGTATATTTATTTACATTAGACCCCTCGCCCGAACTTTGAACTGGTGGTGAGGGACTGCCTACAGCCTATTGCTTGCCCAGTTGAAATGGGTGCTTCGGGGATCTTGGGGTCTGTCCTATTCAAGAAAGCCTCTTAAAGGTAGGTAGATATTGGTGTTCTGTGCAGATTTCTTTTTGCATCTTCTGGTAAACATTGTTGCACTATGCCCCTTGCATTAGTTGTCTTGCTGGGAATTCTGTATTTTGGAAGGTTTTGCTGCATTATTCTTCATCAGTAAAGTGTAAACATGTGCATTCCTTGCCCTTTATAATTGTATTGGCTGCTTTTGATGGGCTGCCAATGGAGGCGGAATGACACTTGAGGCATTGTCCGTTCACAAAAATATCTGGGCTGAAGTTCGCAGATCTCTCCACACATAAACATGGATACAGCTGGGCATGTTAGATAAGACCTGGCTTCCTTGTCTCCACTTCTGTCACTATCTTTCTCCTTGAATACTGTCCTATATTTTCAAACATACATCTCTCCATACACCTCATACTTACACTTTTGCCACCTCCATCTTGTGTTTAACTAATCCCCCATTGTTCAATGGGGCGTTTTAGTTTAGATGAATCCATCCTGTGTAGGGCTTTGTTCTGCCTTGTAACACATCGCAATGGCATAGAAATCTAGAGCCAACCCTTCAACATCTGCTTAGACATGCAATGATGTGTCTGATGTACTTTTCCTTGCCTGACCCAACACAAAACATCTTGAAATATCCACCTGGAATCTAACACCTAACCTCTTGCGTTCCCTTTGTAAGGCCACCATCCTGACCTTCCTTAAGTCATTGGGTCCAATGGATTTAGGGTGCATTATATTGGCGATTTTAGAATAACATCACTAGCATCTTTTGTGTGATATGAAGGGGTAGCACATTACACTGCGAGAGGGGCTATAAGGGGCAGGTGTAGTGACTGGACATAAAGCTCTATATATGCTCGAAAATGCTTACCTTTTACTTCACTGGATGTTGTTCTTCCTTCTGATTGCAAATCACTGATGGAACAGTCAGGAAATATCAGAGTCATAAATACATTGGAGGTATTTTTAACTTTTGGCAATAATGCAAAATGCACAAGAACAGATTGAGCGGCTGTTAAATTCCTCACCCAATGTTTATTTTCATGATATTGCCTGTTTCAAGCTATCACCAAAAACTAAATGTATTGTTTTTAGAATTATGTTTACGATTTCACTCGAAATAGTGAATACAGGAAATCAGGCCATATATTCATGAGGTCATGACAGAGGAAATTTCTATAAATTAGTTTAGGGTGTTAGCACAGGTACTGACAGGTAGGATATTGGACCATAACCGTAATTCCCACGCGGCGATTTCCATCTCAGCCAAATACTGCAGAAGACAGTTGAAGGACTTTCATAGAAAAATACATGGGTTTCTTATCTCGCAACTTCATTGCTTGAAGCCTGGAAGCAAGTTGATGATCTTGTTGGGTAAAATGGAGATTGGAAATAGCAGAGAACAGTTGAAAAATTGGGGATCTTTTAACCCACCCTACTGGTGGAAACAGGATAGGCACACAGTGTTCTTATGCAATTTCGTCCCATTGCCATCTTATCTTTGCCCTTCATTAGGTGTCCAGTTGACCTTGGCAGAAGCCTCATTAATATATCCTAATTAAGTTCATGTAATCTCCATAGGAAGATGATTGCACTCTACTTAGTGGGTAGTCATTCAGCAAAACCTGGCAGGGGATAAGAAGGGAATGAGGGTGGCACAGAGGCACAGTGGTTAGTACTGCCACCTCATAGGGCCAGGGACCCAGGTTTGATTCTGGCATTTAGTGACTGCCTGTGTGGAGTTTGCACGTTCTCCCCTTGTCTGTGTGGGTTTCCTCCGGGTGCTTCAGTTTCCTCCCACAGTCCAAACATGTGCACGTTAGTTGCATTGGCCATGCTAAATTGCCACTTAGTGTCAGGAGGACTAGCTCGGATAAATGCATGGGGTTATGGGGATAGGGCCTGGGTGGGATTGTGGTCGGTGCTCCGGTTTCCTCCCACTCTCCAAAGATTTGTGGGTCTGGTTGATTGGCCATGCTAAAGTGCCCCTTCATGTCCAAAGATGGTTAGGGGTATTAGTGTCGTAAATACATGGGGTTCTGTGCTAGGACCTGGGTAAAATGCTCTGTTGGAGAGTCAGTACAGACTCGATGGGCCAAATGGCCTCCTTCTTCACTCTAGGGATTCTATGACTCTAAGGTAAGTCAAAGATGTTTCTTAGTGGGGCCAGGAGGAACTCGGCCAGACTCCAGAAGGAAGTGAGTGACTGCTCTCATGCTCCTCCTTTACACCCACAAAATGGCCCCAATTCCTCCCTCTATCCGCCACTCCCCACCAAGATGTGGCAGGTGGCCTCCGGACTGCTCTATTTTTACCTTGCTAGCTATCACTCTCTGCCTACTATAGACAAGCAGATGGCCAATAGGGCAAACTGAGGTCTGGCCATTAAAATCAAGCAAGGCCTGCCAGGGAAATTACCAAGTGGAAAGGCTGTGAGCTCCCATCCCACTTCACCACCAACTTTCCTGCTTTCCGGATGCGGAGTTAAAATCCATCCCAATATGGTTCCGTTGGGATGGGGGAAGTAGCCTTAATTTTCAAAATAATGTACATGAATATTCAATTTACAATAAAGCTTGTTGTCAGCGAGGGAATCTCCATGATCCTTTAAAATGTGCTGAAAACCTGATATTTCTGTTTCGATATAGAAACCAGGATGCTGCAAAGGGTTCTTCGGTCCAGATTGTAAACCTTGCTTTGGTGGTTTCAAAAACCCATGTTATGGACACGGACAAGTAAGTTGCTGGAAAATTCACCCTATTTCATTCTTCAAATTTATGTCAGTAAAAAATGGTAAAATATCTATGAGGAAATAATAAACTCCTGCTGCAATATTGGACTTTAGGCACTTTGGGATGGAAATTAGTCTGGACCCACAGGCGGGTATAAGACTCAGTGACCAATGCCACCCAAAGTAAGACTCTTGATTGACTGAAATCGATCCTCAGGCCTTGTCAGCATACTAGGCCCACTGGACCCACATTGGCTTCCTACCTCAACGTTAAAGGGCCGAATTCCACAGCGACAAGGGGTGCATTTAATGGGATACCCCGGTGGCACCGGCAGGACTAAAGGAGCCTGCTGGCAGCCAATGGCAGGTCATCTCTGCTGCCATGAAACCTGTGGTGGGTTGGGTGGAAAATCCTGCCCTGAATTCTATCCCTGTATCATTTCACCCATCAGCTGTAACTTTACCATGGGAATCGGAACAGGCGAGGGGCAGACCATGGAAAGATTTGTTGACCTCGGGCAGGATTTTATGTTTCAGGACGAGCAAGGCCATAAAATCCCGCCCATCATTTTCTCTCAGATTTCCTCCAGCCGTACAGCCTCCACATCCTCCCGTGTTTCCCTGATTCCAGCTTCCTGTTTATCATTGTCTCCTTTTAATCTACCACTGGTGGCCTGGTCTTCAGACTCATTGCCCCATTTCCTGTAGTTCACTTCGTAAACACTTCAAAGCCTTCCCCTACCTTCTTTCAGCCCAACCCTGTTTTCAAACTTTTGGGCTTCACTTTCTAATCATCTTCCTTTGGTTCAGAGTCCCTTCTCCTTACAATTCTGTGAAGGATCTTACAGAATTTTACTGTGATAAAAGGCATATATTAATTGCAAGATATTGTTGTGGTGACAGTAGTGACAGAGATTTGAGAGTTCCCTTACCAACATTAATTCCTTGGTTACTCATTCTGTGCACACATTGGGTGCCTTGTTTACTTAGATAACAACAATGGCCATTTGAATTGTAATTCATTGGCTGTGATGATATTTATGAAAGGCGCTATATAAGTGCGCATTCTTTCCTTTTTTATCCAGATAAATAGATAGATAATATTTCAAATGTCTCACTTACGTTAAAGCTGCTCGGAATGTAAGGCATGAAGGAGTTCATTCAAAAAAAAATCCTTTGGAAGTTTAACAATAATAAATGATTAATTTTATTCTTCACAGTGCACTGATGGAATAGAAGGAGATGGTTCATGCAAATGTTATTCAAGCTTTAAAGGAATTGCTTGTCACATTTGCTCTGGTCACAACAAACATGGTGAAAACTGCAACCAAGGTCAGTGAATTTACAAACTTCACAAACGGTGTCAGTGTGGGTTTGCAGATAAAGAGAAAATATGAGCTGCGGCATGGTGGCACAGTGGTTAGCACAGCTGCCTCAGAGTGCCAGGAACCTGGGTTCAATTCCGGACTCGGATGACTGTGTGGAGTTTGCACGTTCTCCCCGTGTCTGCGTGGGTTTCCTCCGAGTGCTCCAGTTTCTTCCCACACGCCAAAGATGTGTGGGTTAGACTGGCCATGCTAAATTGCCCCTTAGTGTCAGCGAGATTAGCAGGGTAAATATGTGGGGTTACGGAGATGGGGCCTAGGTGGGATTGTTGTTCGTACAGGCTCAATGGGCTGAATGGCCTCCTTCTGCACTGTTGGGATTCTAATGATGCCAGTCGCAAAGTTGTTTTTTGTATTATCATTTATTAACTTGTAGAATTTCTCTTAATGTCACTAACAGTGCATAACTTTTAACAACTAACACTACAGATGAATTGATAGAGATAGATACCAGCTGGTTAATTTTAGATACGGATAGATATCAGCTGGGTCACTTTAATGTAAGCCGTCAGGTCAGAAATCAGAAGATTGATTTTCCCCACCTAATATTACTCTGCAGTGACTGCAATGGCTCTCAAATCAGCATTACACCCAATCGTAGAATCATAGAATCATAGAATCCTACAGTACAGAAGGAGGCCATTCGGCCCATCGAGTCTGCACCGACCACAATCCCACCCAGGCCCTATTCCTGTAAACCTACATATTTACCCTAGCTAATCCCCCTGACACCAGGGTCAATTTGGCATAGCCAATCCACCTAATCTGCATATCTTTGGACTGTGGGAGGAAATCGGAGCACCCGGAGGAAACCCACGCAAACACAGGGAGAATGTGCAAACTCCACACAAACAGTGACCCAAGGCCGGAATTGAACCTGGGTCCCTGGCGCTTTGAGGCAGCAATGCTAACCACCGTGCCCCCGTGCAATCATTAGCAACTTCCAGGTGGCTGGGTTACGCTACGATTGCCCCTGACTTAACTTATTTTAAATAAGCTAGTCGAAGATCAGTATTTCATCCCAGTGAACATTGTAAATTAGAAGGAGGCATGTTCACAGAATGGCTGTGTTGCCTCCCGTTTCCCCGTATGTGCTGGAAATGGGTGACCCTCTCCATTGGTAACACGTTCAGTACTTGGAAAATAACCCCCAGCTCTCATCTAACACAGATCTCGTGCCAGTAAAAATCAATAAAATGCTTTTTATTCCAGAATAAAATCCAGTTCCAAGATGAGTGTGCTGATAAACAAGTTAAAAGGAAAATAATGCAATTTAAACAAGCAAAAAAACAGAGCTTTACAAGTTCACAAAATTTGTTGGCAATTTCGGTTTGCTGTAGTTGTTTTATAGAACTGCCTGTGTGCAACCACCACAGAATATATTCCATTGCAGAAAGAATTCTTGCAGACTGGATTTCCCCCACCCCCCACTTTCCTCTTACGGGAGCAGGTGTGAAAAATGTGTTCTACCCACTGGCTGCAATGGTGGGTTTTCACACTGTATCGCCTGCTCTTTGACGCATTAATTATGCACACACAGGAAACACACTGGATCGCTGCGGGGGGCGGTGTCTAATTCGCCTGCCATCAGCTCACTGCTTCCTTACTCCAGGCGACATATTTAAAGTGCAGTTGCGCACAGCCTTCTCAATGTCGGCAACCTTGGACTGCCCCACCGAAGGCATGGCCCATGAAGCCCAAGAAAATAGCAACTCCCAACTTCCATGATGCTTCACTGGAGCACCTGTGAGGCCTGCCGCCATGTCCTCTACCCCTGTTCTGACTGTAGGAGGTCCAGCAAGGTGACCAATCCAGCTTGAAGGCAGTAGCAATGGTGGTCAGTGTTAATGAAGCACCAAAGAGGTCAGCCATCGGTGCAGGAAAAGGATGAATGATCTGATCCATGCTGACAGGGTAAATCAATCATTTCATCACTCTCAACTCACACTCAAAAGCACATCGCACATTCACATTTTCCAAGATGGCGATGGAGCGTGGCGACTCCTTGTGGGCTGTGCCCAGCACACCCTCTAATTCTATCTTTTACTTCCGTTCTATGTTTTTAAAACTCTATTCTAACTCTTTTAAACTCTGTAACAATGCTGTAATACATTCTGCACCCTCCCCTTTCCTTCGCTATGTACGATATGCTTTGTCTGTATAGCACACAAGAAACAATACTTTTCACTGTACACTAATACATGTGACAATAATAAATTAAATCAAATCATTGATCTCACTCACTGCCAGCTCAAGAGACATTACCACTCATTGTCTAACGCACACCTTCACGTCTCCATCTGGCCTCACCTCTGGAGCTTCATCTTCATCCCATCAATGGCTCCACTCACCATCCACACATGCCAGGCCCTCAGCTCCAGCCCCAACACCACCTCAGACGAGGAGCAAGAGGATACCACAGCAAAAGATTGGTCAAAACGCTCACCTGCACCGACCACCAGCACAGAGGGACACAGCTCAGTGGGACCTAATTCTAGTTGGTAGGAAAATTATTGTAAAAAATTCTGAGGGAAAGGGACGGAATTCATCTCCACTTGAAGAGGCAAGGATTAATCAAGGATAGTCAGCATGGCTTTGTCAAGGGATGATCATGTCTACCAAATTTGATTGAATTTTTCGAGGAGGTGACTAGGTGTGTAGATGAGGGCAGTGCAGTTTATGTAGTCTACATGGACTTCAGTAAGGCTTTTGACAAGCTACCACATGGGAGACTGAGCAAGAAGGTAAGAATCCATGGGATCCAGGGCAATTTGACAAATTGGATCCAAAATTGGCTTAGTGGTAGGAGGCAGAGGATAATGGTCGAAGATTGTTTTTGTCTCTGGAAGCCTATGTCCAGTGCTGTACAACAGGGAGTGGTGCTGGAACCCTTGCAGTTTGTAGTGTACATAAATGATTTAGACATGAATGTGGGGGATATGATCAGTAAGTTCGCAGATGGCACAAAAATTGGTGTTGTGGTAAATATTGAAGAGGAAAGCCTTAGAGTACAGGACGACATAGATGAGCTAGTCAAGGGGCAGAACAGTGGCAAATGGAATTTAATCCTGAAGAGTGTAAGTTAATGCATTTTGGAAGATCTAACAAGGCAAGGGAATACACAATGAATAGTAGGATTCTAGGAAGTACAGAGGACCAGAGAGACATGGGGTGCATGTCCAAAGATCCCTGAAGGCAGCAGGACAGGTAGATAAGGTGGTTAAGAATGCATATGGGATTCCAGTGAGTGAGAAGAGTGAGAGGGGATCTCATAGGAAGTTATAAAATTCTAACAGGGTTAGACAGGGTGGATTCTGAATGAATGTTCCCGATGGTGGGGGCAGTCCAGAACCAGTGCACCCATCTGCAGCTCCTCCAAAACCGTGTTAGGGAACTGGAGCTGGAGTTGGATGAACTTAGGATCATTAGGGACGCAGAGGTGGCCATAGACAGAAGCTTTAGGAATACAGTTACTCCGAGGAATGAAAACAGATGGGTGACGGTGAGAGGGGCTGGGAGGAAGCAGTCCGTGCAGGGATCCCCTGTGGTCGTTCCCCTTAGTAACAAGTATTCCGCTTTGGATACGGTTGAGGGGGATGACATACCAGTGGTGAGCCGCAGTGAGAGGATCTCCAGCACTGTGTCCATCTCTGTGGCTCGGGAGGGTAAGGGGCAGAGCGGGAGGGCAATAGTTATTGGGGACTCGTTAGTTAGAGGGATAGATAGGAGGTTCTGTGGCAGCAAAAGAGACTCACGGATGGTATGTTGCCTACCGGATGCCAAGGTCCGTGACGTCTCAGACCATGTTTTCCGGATTCTGAAGGGGGAGGGGAAACAGTCACAAGTCGTGGTACACATTGGTACCAATGGCATAGGTAAGCGAAGGGACGGGGATTTAAAGCAGGAATTTCTGGAGCTGGGCTGGAAGCTGAGAGCCAAGACAAAACATGTGGTCATCTCTGGTACGTTGCCGGTGCCACGTGATAGCGAGTTGAGGAACAGGGAGAGAGTGCAGTTAAACATGTGGTTGCAGGGATGGTGTAGGAGGGAGGGTTTCAGCTACGTGGATAATTGGAACACATTCTGGGGAAGGTGGGACCTGTACAAACAGGACGGGGTGCACCTGAACCAGAGGGGCACCAATATCCTAGGAGGGAAATTTGTTACGGCTCTTCAGGGGGGTTTAAACTAATTTATCAGGGGAGTGGGAAAAGGAGTTGTAGTCCAGGAGTCAGTGAGGGTGGTGAGGTATTGGGGAAGGTATCAGGGTCAAGGGCGGGTACCGGTAGACAGGAAGGTGGGTTGAAGTGTGTCTACTTCAATGCAAGGAGCATCCGGAACAAGGTAGATGAACTTGGGGCATGGATTGGTACATGGGACTACGATGTTGTGGCCATTACGGAGACGTGGGTAGAACAAGGACAGGAATGGTTGTTGGACGTTCCGGGGTATAGATGTTTCACTAAGTGTAGGGAAGCTGGTAAAAGAGGTGGAGGAGTGGCATTGTTAATCAAGGATAGTTTAACGGCTGCGGAAAGGCACTTCGAAGGGGATCTGCACACTGAGGTAATATGGGCTGAGGTTAGAAATAGGAAAGGAGCGGTCACGTTGTTAGGAGTTTACTATAGGCCCCCAAATAGTAATAGAGATGTGGAGGAAGAAATTGCTAAGCAGATTATGGATATGTGTGGGGGTCACAGGGTAGTTGTCATGGGGGACTTTAACTTTCCAAATATTGATTGGAACCTTTGTAGGTCAAATAGTTCGGATGGGGCAGTTTTTGTGCAGTGTGTGCAGGAGGGTTTCCTGACACAATATGTGGATAGGCCGACAAGAGGTGAGGCCACATTGGATTTGGTACTGGGAAATGAACCGGGCCAAGCGTTAGATTTGGTTGTGGGAGAGCACTTTGGAGATAGTGACCACAATTCGGTGTCTTTTGTTATTGCAATGGAGAGGGATAGGGCCGTACGGCAGGGCAAGGTTTACAATTGGGGGAGAGGTAATTATGATGCGATTAGGCAAGAATTAGGGGGCATAAGTTGGGAACAGAAACTGTCAGAGAAAGGAACTAATGAAAAGTGGAACTTTTTCAAGGAACAAATACTGGATGTCCTTGATAGGTATGTCCCTGTCAGGCAGGGAGGAAATGGCCGAGTGAGGGAACCATGGTTCACGAAAGAGGTGAAATGTCTTGTGAAAAGGAAGAGGGAAGCTTATGTAGGGATGAGGAAACAAGGTTCAGATGGCTCGATTGAGGGTTACAAGTTAGCAAGGAATGAGCTGAAAAAGGGGCTTAGGAGAGCTAGGAGGGGACACGAGAAGTCCTTGGCGGGTCGGATCAAGGAAAACCCCAAGGCTTTTTACTCTTATGTGAGGAATAAAAGAATGACCAGGGTGAGGTTAGGGCCGGTCAAGGACAGTAGTGGGAACTTGTGTATGGAGTCAGTAGAGATAGGCGAGGTGATGAATGAATACTTTTCTTCAGTGTTCACCAAGGAGAGGGGCCATGTTTTTGAGGAAGAGAAGGTGTTACAGGCTAATAGACTGGAGGAAATAGATGTTCGGAGGGAGGATGTCCTGGCAGTTTTGAATAAACTGAAGGTCGATAAGTCCCCTGGGCCTGATGAAATGTATCCTAGGATTCTTTGGGAGGCAAGAGATGAGATTGCAGAACCTTTGGCTTTGATCTTTGGGTCCTCGCTGTCCACGGGGATGGTGCCAGAAGACTGGAGAATGGCGAATGTTGTTCCTCTGTTTAAGAAAGGGAATAGAAATGACCCTGGTAATTATAGACCGGTTAGTCTTACTTCGGTGGTTGGTAAATTGATGGAAAAGGTCCTTAGAGTTGGGATTTACGACCATTTAGAAAGATGCGGATTAATCCGGGATAGTCAGCACGGATTCGTGAAGGGCAAGTCGTGCCTCACAAATTTGATAGAATTTTTTGAGGAGGTAACTAAGTGTGTTGATGAAGGTAGGGCAGTTGATGTCATATACATGGATTTTAGTAAGGCGTTTGATAAGGTCCCCCATGGTCGGCTTATGATGAAAGTGAGGAGGTGTGGGATAGAGGGAAAGTTGGCCGATTGGATAGGTAACTGGCTGTCTGATCGAAGACAGAGGGTGGTGGTGGATGGAAAATTTTCGGATTGGAGGCAGGTTGCTAGCGGAGTGCCGCAGGGATCAGTGCTTGGTCCTCTGCTCTTTGTGATTTTTATTAATGACTTAGAGGAGGGGGCTGAAGGGTGGATCAGTAAATTTGCTGATGACACCAAGATTGGTGGAGTAGGATGAGGTGGAGGGCTGTTGTAGGCTGCAAAGAGACATAGATAGGATGCAAAGCTGGGCTGAAAAATGGCAACTGGAGTTTAACCCTGATAAATGTGAGGTGATTCATTTTGGTAGGACTAATTTAAATGTGGATTACAGGGTCAAAGGTAGGGTTCTGAAGACTGTGGAGGAACAGAGAGATCTTGGGGTTCATATCCACAGATCTCTAAAGGTTGCCACTCAAGTGGATAGAGCTGTGAAGAAGGCCTATAGTGTGTTAGCTTTTATTAACAGGGGGTTGGAGTTTAAGAGCCGTGGGGTTATGCTGCAACTGTATAGGACCTTGGTGAGACCACATTTGGAATGTTGTGTGCAGTTCTGGTCACCTCACTATAAGAAGGATGTGGAAACGCTGGAAAGAGTGCAGAGGAGATTTACTAGGATGCTGCCTGGTTTGGAGGGTGGGTCTTATGAGGAAAGGTTGAGGGAGCTAGGGCTGTTCTCTCTGGAGCGGAGGAGGCTGAGGGGAGACTTAATAGAGGTTTATAAAATGATGAAGGGGATAGATAGAGTGAACGTTCAAAGACTATTTCCTCGGGTGGATGGAGCTATTACAAGGGGGCATAACTATAGGGTTCGTGGTGGGAGATACAGGAAGGATATCAGAGGTAGGTTCTTTACGCAGAGAGTGGTTGGGGTGTGGAATGGACTGCCTGCAGTGATAGTGGAGTCAGACACTTTAGGAACATTTAAGCGGTTATTGGATAGGCACATGGAGCACACCAGGATGATAGGGAGTGGGATAGCTTGATCTTGGTTTCAGATAAAGCTCGGCACAACATCGTGGGCCGAAGGGCCTGTTCTGTGCTGTACTGTTCTATGTTCTATGTAAACCTTTTATGAGGTAAGGTGAGGCAAGATTTCTTCACCCAGAGAGTGGTGAATCTGAGGAATTCACTGCCACATAAAGACATTGAGGCCAAAACATTGTCTGATTCCAAGAAGAAATTAGATATAGCTCTTGGGGCTAAAGGGATCAATGGATATGGGGGGAAAGCAGGATCAAGATATTGATTTTGATGATCAGCCATGATCATAATGAATGGTGGAGCAGGCTCAAAGGGCCGAATGGTCTACTCTTGCTTATATTTTTTATTTTTCGAAGTTCCCGATATGTTGCCATGGGAAACGTGGCTGATGCATGCAATCGCGACCTGGTTTTGCAGCGGCGTAAAACAAGTTTTGGCCTTTTCGTGATATTTTCCACTGCCGTCTGCGATGATGGCCACTTCTGAAAATCCCAGCCACTATCTTTCCAATCCTGACTATTGTTAAAAATTGTACTTAATATCTAAGGCTCAAATGTTTGGGACACACATGTAATTCACATCCATTAGTCTCACATGAAACAACCCTTTTTGCTAAGCAGGTCTGAATAGACCACTGGACAGATGATGGAGCTGCCACTGCTCCAGACACAAGACTCCAGGTACACTCCAGTGCAAGCTTTTACACCAATAAGGAAACCGTGATTGTGTAACGACTCACTTCCATACATGTGGTCGCATAGTCTGTTGTTTGAGCAGTTGTCTCTTTCAGTCAGGCAACATGCTCTTTCTGAAAAATTATATTACTATCTTCGCTAACAACATACATTTATTTTGTGCAGAAAGTAAGAGTGAGTGAGTGGCTACATGGAAGTTGCAGCTGCATTTATATCCATGGTGTTGATGTGAATCTCTTTTCCAGATTGTCCTTGTTTGCATGGGATTTGTGATAACAGACCTGAAAATGCAGGGATTTGTCAACCTGGTACATGCGAAGTGGGTTTCACAGGTACATTCTGTGATAAGAAGACTGAGCCTTGCGGTCTGAGTGGTTTATCCCAGTACTGTCACGCGTTTGCTGTGTGTGAAAATGACAATGGCACTGCCAGGTAAGGAGAACAAGAGGCAAACTTCAAAGTAACAATTACCCCTTTAATATTTTTAGCCATTGACAGAAAGAAAAGGAAGACTTGTAGTTATCTAGAATATTTCACAACTTTGAGACATGGCAAAGCAGTTTGTGGCCAAAATAACTATTTTGAAGATGTAGTCAGTTGTTAGGTAGGGAACATGGCAGCCATTTTGGGTACAGCAATGTCCCAACTATGAGGTCATGACCAGGTAATGTGGTTCAGTAATGTTGCTTATTTGATTCTGTGCCAATATATGTCAGGCCAAATTTCCCCAGGTATAAGGTTAAGTTTTAAGTTTATTTATTAGTGTCACAAGTAGGCTTACATTAACACTGCAAGAAGTTACTGTGAAAATCCCCTAGTCGTCACGCTCCGGCGCTTGTTCGGGTACACTTAGGGAGAATTTAGCATGGCCATTGCACCTAACCCGTAAGTCTTTGGACTGTGGGAGGAAACCGGAGCACCTGGAGGAAACCCATGCAGACATGGGGAGAATGTGCAGACTCTGCACAGACAATGATCCAAGCCGGGAATCGAACCCGGGTGCCTGGCGCTGTGAGGCAGCAATGCTAACCACTGTGCCACTGTGCCACTCATACCTGTTCAGGAGCCTGCCATGCTTATGCTCAGACCCACCTGAATTTCTAGTATCTAAATCAAATTATCATCCTGGGTGAAGTTGGGGTGTGAGGTGTGTGGGGAGCCGAGGCAACCATTGACCAGAAACTGAACTGGACAAGCCTTACACTGTAGCTACAAGAGTAGGTCAGAGGCTGGGAATTCTGTGGAGAGTAACTTACCTCCTGACTCCCCAAAGCCTGTCCACCATCAACAAGGCACAAGTCTGTAGTGTGATGGAATACCCTCCACTTGCCTAGATAAGTGCTGCAACAACGACACTCAAGAAACTTGACACCATCCAGGGCAACGCAATCCGTCTGATTAGCACCCCATCCACCGCCTTAAACATTCATTCCCTCTACCAATGATAGGTGCACAGTGGCAGTATTGTGTACTATATACAAGATGCACTGTTGTAACTCACCACGGCTCCTTAAACAGCACCTTCCAAACCTGAAACTTCTACCAGCTAGATGGACAAGGGCAGCAGATTCATGGGAACACCGCCAGCTGCAAGTTCCCCTTCAAACCACACACCATCCTGACTTGGAATTATATTGCCTTTCCTTCATTGTCCCTGGGTCAATATCCTGGAACTCATTTTTCTTTCCTGCATCAGATGGACTGCTGAGGTTCAAGAAGGGGGCTCGCCACCACCTTCTCAAGAGTGCATTGGGGATGGGTAGCAAATGTGACACCCACATCCCATGAAGGAATAAAAAAAAGTCATTCCTGATTGTTTTGATAATCTAAGGGAAGAAAGCAAACTGCTTCCAGTTTAGAGAAATATCCAATGCCTCATGCAATAAGTTTCTAATTAATCACAGAATGCATTCGTATGGTTAACTCCACAGGGGATTTATGAGCAACGGTTAATGGCCTTAAAGTAAGAGACTAACTAAATATTATAGGATTAATTCAGTAAGGGTACATTTTAAGGCACTAGATGGAATTGTGACAAGAGAAAGGGCAAAGTCAACTATTGTCCCTATTGTGTGATTCACATTTATGTCTAGAGAGATTCCAATCCAGAAATGCAGACTAATTTGCCCTTAATGTTGTCCTCCAGCCACTCTATTAGTTTAGAATCAATGATTTAGTGATCAACCAGTATTCATTTGAAATAATATCTCATTTTAATGTTTTCATGCTTTCCCCAGATGTGTATGTAAGAATGGATATGAGGGTGAGGGGATTTCCTGTCGAGTAGAGGATCTTTGTAAAAAGCCTGACCGAGGAGGATGTGATGAGAATGTAAGCAAAGCTACCATTTCTATTGTCTATTGTCAGAGGACTGTATAGCAGGATTGTCCAAACTGGGAGCCCTTACATGGCCCCCTGTATCTGACCCCTGGAGCCAATATTTACACCACAGATATATTCAATTAAAGATTCTGCAAGGAGTTGCTCCTCCAATCATAAGCTGCTGCTCTCCCACGTTTGCTGCAATAGGCTAACTAGTGAGCCTATCAGTAGCAAATTCAGCAGAGAAACTGTTTCTGATTGGAGAGCAGCAAGAGAATGAGTATTTCTGTTTTGTTTCCACAGTATGGCTCTCTCTGCCTCTGGCCGCACACTGTCTCTTCCTCTTGAACAGGCATTGTCCCTATTGGAGTGAAGATAACAAAACAGTTCAGCAAGACCAAGTGAATAGCATTGTTGTAGCAACAGCACCCACCCGGGGCAACTGAAGTCTCAGACAGTGCAGAGTGAGGAAGTGCATCCCTTTACAGCATCCTGAAAATTCCCTTAGTAAGATATCCAAATCTCCTGGACCTGGGTGGCGAGTGAGTGAGTCTGTATGAGTGAGTGGGCCCTATTTTATCATTTTGGTTCTAAGTGCTGGGCGGACTTGAAACTGGGAGTGTTTTAGATCCGACTTTTAGGCCCGTTCTCAGGCACCCCCATACGCACTCTGCCTGAAAAAATACCAGTGACTCCGAATCGCACTGCACAAGCCTATGGGTGGGGCTTAACGTGCCCAAAATCATGCAGCTCCGATGGGCGCCTCCAACTGCGCATGCGCAGAAGAAAAATATGATAGAATGCGGCTTCCCTGCCACATCACTCCCGGGCCAGATAATGCCTCCCTCTGGATCCCACAGACATTGCCCCAGCCCCACAACATTATTGACCCTCTTATCCCCCCACCCACCCGCCACCCAGACTGATTGCGGACCCCTCTCATCCTTCCCCCTCACTGATCACAGACAGAGTGGCAACAGATTTCCCTTTGCCCCTCACTGATCTCAGGCAGAGAGGGAGCGGACCCCCCCCTTTCCCCCTCACTGATCTCAGGCAGAGTGGCAGCGGATCTCTCTTTCCCCCTCACTGATCTCAGGCATAGTGGCAGTGGACACCCCCTTACCCCCCCCACCGATCTCAGGCAGACTGGCAGTGGACCCCCCCTTCCCCCTCACTGATCACAGGCAGAGTGGCAGCAGACCCCCCCTTCCCCTCACCCACCGATCTCAAGCAGAGAGCAGTCGGGCGTGAAGAGGTAAGTGCCGAGCGCCCGAATTGGACTTTTGTGGAGCATATCTGTTTCGCGCCAAATCTGGATGGGCGAACGTGGTGGTAAAGGGAGAAGCGCCTGTAAGGTTGGGCATGCAGCCCATTAAGTCAATTTAAATGCATGCAAATGCATGTAAATGGCCATCGCGCTCATTCCGGGCGTGGTCCCGATCATGGCCATTTTGGTAAAGAAACGGTGCGGAGGCGGGCGGGCGCGGATCGCGCTACTCGCCTCACGACCGATTTTACCAAGTTTTTGCGCCCGAAAACGTCTGCAACACGATGGTAAAATTGAGCCCAGTGAGTCTGTGCTAGTGAGTAAGTGAGCCTGTGAATGCGTGAGTGAGTTGGTGTGTAAAAAAAAACAAACACGTGGCGCTGTTGTGGGGTGGGAACAAGTTGTGGTCCCGTATGCTGCATTCATATTTTTAGCCATGTCACCCTGGTGAGGAGTCAAATGAAGAATAGATATTTCCCCACAAAGAAGCTAAACAATGCATACAGGTCATCGACCATTCAAATGTGCTTCCTAGTGGCTTCAGAATATTACTTGTATAGACTTGGAAAGAGCTAATGCAGGAGAACCAGAGTAAGCAGAAAGTGGTGGAAAACAGAGTAGTAACTAAGAACAAGGTTCCTTAAATTAAATTGTGAAATACCAATATGCAAATACTTCATGCTTTACATGTAAGTTCTTGGAACTCCTTGTGTCCTACCTCAACCATGGCCAAGAGTGTAAATGATGGCATGACTCTCAGTCCTGCAAGGATTCGCACATGTGGGCAACTCTCCAGCATCAGATTACTTAATTATTTCATAATGTGAAAATATTTTCTTGCATTACTCATTTGTTCTGAATAATTGGAACATGTGATTCCATTTTCATTCACAGCATCAGAATGCCAAGTTAGGATTTCCTTTTTAAGCTATTCTTTGAACAATATTTAGCTTGGCATGAGGTGCGAAGTGCGAATGTCATAGTTAAGTTGGCCTGGTGCATGCACACTTTGGATTTTGTTATTGCCATTGGATCCTGGGCTATTTGATACCATTCTGTTTGCCATTCTATTGTAAAGTGAATAAACGATTCCGGTTTAAAACTAACAATGACAGCTATTTGCAACAGTAGGGAGGCCAAGAGACACATGGAGATTCCAACTGACATTTGAAATGAAAGTCCTGCGCGAGTATGAAGGGGGTTTTGCAAAGCTACCGTAGACAATGGCCTGTCATTCTTTACATACCTGTCTTTTTATTGTAGGCAGAATGTTTTCTGCTAGCTCCTGGGAATGTAACCTGCCAATGCAACATTGGATGGACTGGAGATGGGAGAGTCTGTGTTGAAATAAATGAATGCTTATTGAGCATGCGAGGAGGTTGTGACGAGAACGCTGACTGTCAGTACATTGGGCCTGCACAGGTACCTCTAACTGGTTTATCTGAGGCTTATTTTTGTTGTAAGTGGGAAGCTACTGTAAACCCCGCTGGAGTGAAATACTCCTGGCAGGGGGAAGGCTAACCTCAGTCCCGGGCTCGCTAATGCCATTTAAATTACATTCAAATTGCCCCCTGCATATTTAATGCAGCTCCGCATCAATTTCTGGCGTGAAGCTGATAGTGCCGGAAATCAGGCACTGGGATACGCGCCCAGTGTGAATCACACGGATCAGGCACTGCTTAAATCTCCCGGCCCACTGCACTAAAAAATCAGCACAATGGGCCGGGAGAATTGTCCCCAGAATTTCTTGGGGAGAATTGCCTCCTTTATGTATATGAGCATACTACTTGAGGGAACAGTCCTGCACATATTTTATGAATTCAAGCAGCTAACTTTTGCCAAAGCATTCTATGGACCACTTGCATTGTAAAATAGCTTGATTATGAGGTTAGGTTAATAACCGTGTGAACGAAGGTTTTGTGTAATTAAACTACAAACCCAGTTTTTGCTCAAACTTAAACCCCTTAACATTTTAGTGACACCAGGAAAGTGCTATATTTTGACAACTATCGTTTTACTTATTCCTATGGGAACAGAGTCGCTGTGCATGCAGGAGAGGCTATGCTGGTGATGGCAAGAAGTGCACTGCTATTAATCCATGCCTGGAAGAGAATGGTGGATGCCATGTAATGGTAAAAAAACATAATTGATCATAATTATGTACTGTGATTTCCAGGATCTTAATATTTGTTTTTATTTCTTCTCCTGCGATTCAACATTCAGGATGCTCTATATTTATGAAACCATTCTGGTAGAAAATTTTCAGTCCCTCTGAAATGGCAAATTCAGTCGAACTGTACCCTGTGGAGAAGAGCCTCACTAGGCAAGAATGGAGTTCTCAGAATCAGGGCAATAGCCTTAAAGTCTCCACTGAGGCTCTTTGTAGTTTTATTGTACTTATCCTAATGAATGCAGTGCAATCTCCAGCGGGCAATTTCTGACTCAGTTGGCTTGTAATGAGGAGGTACCAAGCAATGACCTGGGAGTTCAATGATGAAAAGTACTGAAGGTAGACAGAAACATTTCCTCGCAGCCAGTAACTAGAGAGTAGAATTGGTTGGGGTGTGCCAGGTGGGCGAGAGAGTCTTTGATTTGATTTGATTTGATTTATTATTGTCACATGTATTAACATACAGTGAAAAGTATTGTTTCTTGCATGCTATACAGACAAAACATACTGTTCATAGAGAAGGAAACGAGAGAATGCAGATGTAGCGTTACAGTCATAGCTAGGGTGTAGAGAAAGATCAACTTAATGCAAGGTAAGTCCATTCAAAAGTCTGATAGCAGCAGGGAAGAAGTTGTTCTTGAATCGGTTGGTACGTGACCTCAGACTTTTGTATTGTTTTCCTGACGGAAGAAGGTGAAAGAGAGAATGTCCGGGGTGCATGGGGTCCTTAATTATGCTGGCTGCTTTGCCGAGGCAGCGGGAAATGTAGATAGAGTCAATGGATGGGAGGCTGGTTTGCGTGATGGTCTATTCTTGTCGGATACTTGCGTTTATCACTTCCAGACAAGAGAAGTGGATAGTCTTTGTCACAAAGCTCCATGTCTGCATCAATACTTCAAAATCAATCAACATGATCATAATTAAAGTGGAATAAGCCAATGTTGCTTTTTTGTTTCTTGACCCGAGTCTTTCATATGGAAACTTCAACTTTTGATGGCACCTCTTCCAATGTTTCAGCCAAGAACTGACCTAAGCACCGCAGCCCCCAAAAGAACTGAAAGGGAATGGGTGCTAGGCCTCTGCAATAAATTTCAGCCTAACGATAGCAAGCAATTATTCAGCAGCTCAAACCTTGAAGAATCTTAAAATAAGATCTGCAAAAGCATTTAAATTTTTAGTTCTTTCTCTGTCTTTTTTAAAATTCCCTTCAAGCTCCCATTGCTTAAATAGTCTGGTCTACCATTGGCAATGCTGTACACTCTGCTGGGGGGATCGCTCAACTCAGTTGGCTGGATGGTCAGTTCATGATGCAGAACAATGTCAATAATTCCTGTGCTGGCTGAGGTTATTCATAAAGGCCCCGCCTTCTCAACCTTGCCACCCCCCCTTTCCCCGCCTGAGGTGTGGTGATCCTCAGGTTAAAATCACCCCCAGTCAGCTCTCCACCTCAAAGGAAAGAGCAACCTATGGTCATCTGGGACTTTGGTGACTTTATACTCTGCTACTGCCTCTCTAGTGAAGAGAACGGTAATTAAGAGGAGACAGACCCTGTTATGCCCTATCTGAAATTAAATAGTACCACATTGTGGAGTGCATCATCTACCATGGAGCCAAGAACTGAGAAAAGTACCCAATAAGTCGATAAATGGATATGAAAATAGAACTTGGGATTTGAAAACTTGCATCTGTGGTTGAGAGTCTATGCCTAAATTTCATATGTGTTAAGTGAAACCAGTTGCCCATATAAAAACATAATGAAAGCTAAATGTTTCCATCTATAGGCTGCTTGTGAACCTATCGAAAATGGAAATCGAAAGTGTACCTGCCTTAGGGGCTATGCTGGAAATGGCATCATGTGCTTTGGGGACATATTAACAGTAAGTAGAATGCAATGTCAAAACTACAATAACCAATTTGAAGAAGTAATCCAGTTATTTTGTAAACTCTTCTGTATCTTGTGTGCATTTATTTGCCCAGTGCTCACTTACTTTGTCATTTTGAGGTTTATCATTATTTATTTTGAAGGAGCTGGCATCAAGTGCGTACTTCTCAGGGTTCAATGACTGGCTCCAGGTATGTACTCTGCATTGTTTAACTTCAGCTGCAAGTTGCAAATAGGATCACATTCTCAACTGAATTTTAAAAAAATGTTTATTTGCAATTGAAACCTTTTGGAATTTTTTCCCTCAGGCTATTTATTATTGCTTGTTGTTTAAGGTTTTATTTTGGAGTATTGAAATGATCTGTCACATTTTGGTGAGCTTTTTGTCAAATTCTGAGGTGCTGAAAGTGCTTGCTCTCCCTTTCTATGAATGGTGTTCTCTCATCTGTTCCACTCCAATGACCAGAACTCCTTGAGCCAACCAACAGAGTGTTTCCTCAGACAGTGGCAGTTGGAATTCCTTTGATCTACTGGGTATACTGGGGGTAAAATTCATCTTTTGAGGGTGTAGGGATTTTTTCAGAGGCTAGGTATTGAGCTTAACTTTAGCTAATACAAAGACTCGCGACTACAGTATCCTGGTGAAAAACGTTCTTTATTGACCAACGTACGCTGGGAGAGAAAGGGTTGGGTGGTCCAACACTTCTCTGAAGTTATATCACAGTGGCAATACAATTATACGTATATATATGATATATATATGTTTTCCAAAAGACATTTTACCCCTCCCCCCGTCAAAAATGAACCAATCAACATTAGTACAGGTCAATCATTATTAGTAAACGTCATATACCTTGGCCAATTACAGATATTCTCTGACAGCATTGGAACAATAGGTTCTAGTGGTTTCTGCCTACTTTCCCATGGCCACCAGTTCTGAACTCTTATTTGATTTAATACGCTCTGCCTATTCATTGAGCTGTCTGGAACCACTAGCTTGTCCTTACTCAATGAATGTCTCTTTCACTGAGCTGTCTGGTACCCATGCTGATAAGAGCTATGTTTCTATGGGTGTATTGTTATAAGGAATGTGGTTCATTTTACTGGCCTATTTCCTATGATGCCTTAGAACCCTGTGCCATTAGCCAAGATGTATGCCTGTTCAATAGTACACTTTCAGCAATACATGTTTAAATTCTCGAATTGTGGTTATATGTGTTTCTAGGCAGGAAGTATCTCTGTGAAAGATATATAAGTCAGTCTGTGATTCTTGTTATAAGCTAATCCACTCTGTTCTAATGGTCTTTATTAGTGTTTTAAATCCCAGAGTATTCTGAAGTCCTCTAACAGGGGGGACTCAAAATAACTGGTAGTAAATTGGCCACCTGTTGTACAGCCTGCCCTATTTCCTTTCCATTGAAGGTGAGGTGTGTAAAGGGTGATCAGTCTACCACCATCTTCTTGCATTGAATTTTACCCCCAGCTCCATGATTGAGAACTCAGCACGAGCTGGTTTCTCATTCCGTGGTCGCCACACTACCAGAAGGACATGGAAGATTTGGAGAGTGCAAAGAAAGTTGACCAGGATGTTGCCTGGTCTTGAGAGTGTTGGCAATGAGGGGAGGTTGAATAAACTAGGATTGTTGTCACTGGAAAGACAAAGGCTGAGGGGAAACCTGATAGGTGTCTACAAAATTATGAGAGGCATAGATAGGGTGGATAGTCAGATGCTCTTTCCCAGGGTGGAAGTGTCAATTACAAGGGGGCACAGGTTCAAGGTGAGAAGAGGAAGTTTAAGGGAGATATGCAGGGGAAGTGTTTCACGCAGTGAGTGGTAGATGCTGTAACGCACTGCCAGAGGATGTGGCAGAAGCAGCAGACACATTAGCAACATTTAAGAGACATCTGGAGGGGTACATGAATAGGGAGGGAATAGAGGGATACAGACCGAGTATGAGCATAATTTTTTTTATAAGTTTAGTTTGGACATCATGATTTGCATGGGCTTGGAGGGCTGAAGGGCCTGTTCCTGTGTTGTACTTTTCTTTGTTCTTGGTTCTCCAGTAATATTAAGCAACATTTCATCGTTTTAACTGCTCAGTTGTGGTGAATAGGTTGCATCATCACAGTACAGATCATAAGAAAGTTTTCCTCTCTCTGTAGGTATCTCCAAGGATTGGCTTACCCATTTAAATTTTGCTTCCGGCAAAAAATTGCTGAAACCCAATAGTGCCAGGAATCTCTCAGATAGAGAATTGAGTCAGTATGGTGATAATATGTTAATGTTTTCATAAACCTGTTCACATGTTTGCATTACTCTGGGGTAAATCTGTCAAGTCAAAAAAGGTTCTACAGCCAAGGAACAATCAATTTTATCGAGCAGGAGTGACAGAACATTCTGGGTCTTTGATTAGAGCTTCAGGGAATCTTTCCAGTTAGCTGCATACGCAACCGTTATCTTTATGAATCAGGCTGATCAAAGGGTTTTTAAAAATTTTTTATCCATGGTAAGCATAGCATATTTGAGAGGAAAAAGGTGACTTGGGACTGATGGTTCCTATTTAGATTTTTCTTGGGTCCTTCGTGAATCTGTTGTAGGCTCGTGAATGGAGATTGATTGTTATAGTCAACAACTCCATTATCATTGCATCATGTGATTATCAAATAATTAAAGGCAAACTAGTTATAACTTGGTCTTCTTTGGTCTACCAATTCCTATGGTCTGATGTGTTAGTTTAAATGGATGCATGAGGTATATCCTACACTGCTTCCCTCACATGCAACCCCAACAATCTGTAAGCATTGATAGAATCCCTACAGTGCAGAAGGAGGCCATTCAGCCCATCAAGCCTGCACTGACAAAAATCCCACCCAGGCTCAGTCCCCATAACCCCAGGTATTTACTCTGCTAATCCCCCTGACACTAAGGGGCAATTTAGCATGGCTGATCAACCCAACCCACAAATCTTTGGAGGGTGGGAGGAAACCAGAGCACCCAGAGGAAATCCACACAGACATGGGGAGAACATGCAAACTCCACACAGACAATGACCCAAGCTGGAAATCGAATCCGAGTCCCTGCTGCTAAGAGGCAGCAGTGCTAACCACTGTGCCACTCCTCCAGCTTGTTAAATCCTGTAGCTATTTGACAACCTGATGTTATTGTGAGAATTTTGTTCTTGGTTTACTGGTTAAACTTCACAGTGGATAGAAAATATAAACTGCTAAGTTTTGCCCAGTTTTTTTTAATTCTGGAACAAATGGGCTGGGGTTTTCCATGGTTGCATTCATATAAATCCTTTCATATAAATTATGTCATGGGTTCCAATCCAGGCCTACTATTGCTGGGAGAATTAGTGAATGACCTCCTAGTTTTGGTATTTTTAAAATTTTGAGGCTTTGTAGCTAATCTGTTGAGTGATCTCCCATATTGCCTACTGCCATAGCAGCATGCTTAGTATAATGCTTGTCTCTTACTTGTAATAAACATGGGCTGGAATTCTCCAACCGTTCACGCTCCACCGACGCTGCCAGCGAGAATGAAAAATTTGGTGCTCAGCCAAATCTCCGTTCACTGCAAAGACTCCCAGTGGAGGGCAAGGTCGGAAAATCCAGTCCTTGGTGTGTAGTTATTTTACCCAAACCATGGTCTGACTGACTCTTCCTTCTATCATTTTTGAAGGAAGTTACAAGAGGGAAATTGACATTTCCAGGAAGCCAAATACAACCCAATGGCTTCTGTCCGAGCACTGGGCTTGTTATAATAGCAGAAATTGTGTAAAATTACACTCCAGTTCAAAAGGAACAGGGCACATTTAGTGTATAGTTTATTTATTAGCATCACAAGTAGGCTTACATTCACACTGCGATGAAGTTACTGTGAAAATCCCCTAGTCGCCACACCCCAGCAGTTATTCGGATACACTGAGGGAGAGTTTAGCATGGCCAATCCACCTAAACAGCACATTTTTCGGACTGTGGGAGGAAACTGGAGCACCTGGAAGAAACCCACACAGACACGGGGAGAATGTATAGACTCCACACAGACAGTGATCAAGCCAGGAATTGAACCCCAGTCCTTAGCACTGTGAGGCAGCAGTGCTAACCACTGTGCTGCAGCAGTGCTAAACATTATGCCACCGTGCTGCCCACAATCCCACTATTGGGAATGATCGAGAGAGTTATACTTTAATTGAAAATGTAATGATGTCTTTGGTACACTGGGCAATTGCAATCTCACTGGTCCTTTTACTCCCCTTTCTCTTTGAAACAGAAATCCATGCGTAGTATGGAATTCCCTGCAGGAGCTAATATGACTGTTCTCGTGCCATCAGAGACTACCATAAACAATAAAGATAGGACTGACATTGAATCTTGGGAGCAACGGGACAGTCTACCACTCATAGTAAAGTAAGATAACTGTGCAAAAATAGTCTTATTTTCTTTCTTTCTTGGTTTCGCTAACAGTCTAGTAAATCTATTTAATGAATAGCCAAGTTGAGACCGTTTGTAATGTTCAAACTGCTATCTTGTTAAAGATCGATTACATCAGCACAGATCGGGAGTTGAGCACTCTGGTCTATATGGCTTTGTTCCACACAACACATCTGTTTACATATCAATCCACTGGAGGGGCTAAATGATCTTTTATTAACAAGCCAAATTCACATAAATATTTATATTTGTTATAATCAAATCCATGTAGGAATTAGTTCACACAATTATGAGTGCTACATAGTCAGCAGAAACTATGTACAGTATTTTGTACTGCCAATTTTCAGCTTACAGTGTGACTGGTGCTTTTTCACAAATTGAGTTTTTGTATTTTAAATCTTTTTGAATATTTTTCTTCTGATGGGGGAGGGTCTTTTGTTTCCCTTCATGTGTGAAAAATACCATAGATCACCTTTTCCTTGTTTGTGGGGCATGAAACATTCTACTGATGGTGGGCTATCATCCTACTCTCCTGCATGGGTCTTCATCTTTCAGGTGAATACATTAGATGCATTTCGTTTAAGACAGCTGGCTTGTACAACTCCTACTAATTCACAGAGCACCATCACTAAACCTCCACCTCCGTGTACAAATATCCCATTCACGGTGTGTATCGCATGTACAAATGTGAAGGAACTCTTGAGACGGGTGACTTCCCGTGCTTTGAAGTTAGAGCATCCAGGTGCTCTGAGGCCCACACAAATGATTGTTTGCCACATAGATCAAATATATGCCAGCTGATAAATGGGCAGGCAAACAGATATGTTTCATAATTTTGAAGTGTCATGTTTTGAGTGGGTACACAACAAAACAAGAAATAGAAGCAAGAGTAGGCCATCAGGTCCTTCAAGCCTGCCCCGCTATTCAATACGATCATGGCTGATCTATGTGGGCCTCAACGCCTTTTCTGTGTCATTTCCCCATGGCCCTCTATTCCTCGGGCTATCAAATATTTATCCACCTCCACTTTAAATACTTCTCATGATCCAGCCTCCACCACCCTTTCGGGCAGAGAATTCCAGAGATTCACCTGTGAGAAGAAATTTCTACGCACCTTTTAAATGACTGGCCCTTTATCCTGTAGTTATGGTCCCTTGTTTGAAACTCTCCCACTAGTGAAAACATCACACCATCTACTCTGTCAAGCCCCCTCAAGATCTTATATGTTTGAATAAGGTCTCCCCTCATTCTTCTAAACTCCAAGGAATACAGACCCAGACTGTTTAATCTCCCTTGATAGGACAACCCTCTCAGCCTAGGAATTAGCCTGGGGACTGCAGCATTGTGTTAGATCAAAGTATTAAACTGGAGCTGTTTGAATACAAGACTGCTGCCAGATTGCCATTTTAATAAAGCTCCTATCAGCTCAGTTAGAATTCTAATGCAGGCATACATGTTACTGTAATTTTGCAATTGCAACTCAAGTAATAGGAAAGCCCCCAACTACAAGTCAAATACGTCATGACTACAGGCAAATTAAGAACATCGCCTAGATGTGTGTTAAACTTGAATTATGTAGCAGTCAGTTCTTTGAGCAGATATGTGAGCATCTTTCCTACTGGTCCAGCCAAAACATTGACAATTAAACTGTTTTTGCCATCTATTCATGGAGCTGATTCAAGACTTTATTTACTAGGTTTTGACAACTGGAGTTGTTAACAAAGAGTCTGGTGAAGGCTTGGCAACAAGTTATATGTGGCTATACCTCAAACTGATGTGGTTTATCACTTGAATTAGTTAGACTAAACCTTGCAATGTTCAGCACTGTGTTGACAAATTGCCTATGTCAGTGCACCGAAGACATGCTTCAAACAATAGGTTCACTGTTCAAAAGGAGAAAGGTTTATTCATGCTGCATGTCACAGGCATGGAGCAACTACATAGTTACAGCACTGGTGCAACTGACTTATCTTCACAAACTCATAATCGCAAGTTATATACTTTTACAAATCTCCATTGCTTTTCAAGAAGTCACCCTTTTAAGCCTGACTAATACTTGTTACTGAAATTTGTGAATTAATAATTCTTATTCAGTCAAGCATTAGAGCAAATAAACTTACTGTAATTTTAGCTGTAGCAATTTTAAATGGTGATTACTTTTAATGTGTATTGTAAGACTTCCCTTGGAGAGAATATGAACTTACATTCATTGGCAATGTAAAAAATATAATTAATATTATGTGAATTAACAAAACAAATTGCTCTTTGTCATTTGATTATTGCATGATTTAATAGCAATAATTCACAGCGGCAAAGTCAACATTTCCGCTCTATTCAAAGTGCTGTTTACATTTATAATCAGGTCACTGATAGTTTAATCATCTCCATCCTCCTCTCTGTTATTAATGAAGAAAATGCAATAACAACACACAGCAGACAACAAGGAGAACGAAATCTTGTCGAGTGCTTTTTTGAGTTTAATTTTAGTGCTAATTATCTTCAAGATTATTACTGGTACTTTATGGTTTCAGGAGCTACAATTTCCAGCTCTTAGAAGGAGAAACAAAACAAATGGAAATTTTCAGCTGCTGTAATTCTAGAACTTGGCATCTATCTATAGGTCACATTTTATTATGGGTGGACTTACCATTGATGATTTAAAAGAGTATGAAGGACAGAAGCTATCTACTATGAATATACTAACCATGTTATCAGTCAAGAATGACAATGGGGTAAGTAAATGGTCTTTATATTTCATGTTCAATGTATGATGTAGTTTAAAACTCCTTCTATTAAAGACTGCAAACCATCATCCTGTCCCCCCACCACTACCCTGAGCCACCCACACATGCCTTGCTCATTTTAAACTTAGAACAATTTTTCGACCCAGAGCATTAAGAAAATAAAGATTACCATATCAACAAGGAGTAAATTTGAGGTGTAAGGTTTAAGTAGACCAAGATTTAACATGATTAATAATTTTAAGGAGAGCAGAGCGATGTTTTGCTGTGATTGGACATGCAGTTAGATTTAGTTTTACCTTTCTCTCTATGCATCCATCCCAGCCTTTCATTGTTGCCAAGAAACTGTGCTTTTCAGGAATGTTTCCCACACTACTTCCTAAGTCCTGACACGGGTCAACCTCCATCTCCAACTGTGTTTCCTCCGAACCGCTTCACAAGGACTCCTGAACAATAAAATTACAGTTAGAAGCATTTATGTAGTACAGTGCAGTGCAGCATATACCGAAAGGTAAACAGCTCCACGTTTATTTTGATGTATTTTGAAGGATAATGGAAAGAAGTTTTGCCATTTACAGAAGCGACTGATTAATTCAGACTGTGGTGTGAATGTGTTAGAATCTGGAATCTGATCAAAATGCAATTCACTTAATGGGGGCATTCCACTAATAGGCATCATTAAGCCCATCGTGGCTATAAAATGTATTTAGATCATTGGTTTGGATATGCTGATGAACAATTTGCATCAATGCTGCTATCTGTATTGACGACATTTGAATATGAAAGGACTACCAGGACACCGTATAAAGGAATTTTATAGTTAACAGGATTTCATTCTTTGAGTGTGGCTGATCGTTTCACAACCCACATGATTGTTATTTCACACATGTAAAAGTCTAGCCAGCAATGAGCTCCTTGATTTTGTTTTTAATCGTGTGCCAAAAGTTCTCATAAGTCACTACTGTGTCTATAGTGCTCATCAGTTATGGGTCTTTCTCCTCCTTTAAGAAAACAACCATAACTCACTATCACTATTTGTTAGCAGTTCTTTGGAGTAAAGTAGCGTAAATTAATTCCCTTTTTTTGTTGTTCACCAAACAAAACGTCTGAAACTCTGGAATCTTTGGTCCCCCAGAAGCTACCCAGGTCCACGGGGGGCAGGGGGTGGGAGGGCGGGGGGGAGGTTGCTGTAGGCCTCTTTGGTCTCCGTTGGTCCCCAGTTGGAATTTACGAGCCAAGCTGTTTCATATTGTGACCCTGATGTAAGTGCCACAGAGTATCCCCTGGAAACTCCATTCTAATTCTGCTAGGGTTGAGGAAGATACCTTAGTTTTATTCCATCCCATGTGGGTAGCTTACCATTATAGGACTTTCAGGTTACGTGCTAGGAGAGGGATGATAAGAAATGTGATGTCAGGCACTTATTAGTGGGTTTACTTGGACCACCACTTTGCAACAGTTTCAGCAAGTGACCTATTTGCCCCCTTTATGATTTATCCCAGGCCTATACCACTTTCATAGCTAGCAATCTATTCCTCTGGTGCCACTTTATTCTGCCCCATCCCCACTCACACAACACAGTTCAAATAAAACGAATTCATTTTATCCTCCCGAATATGATATGGTCCAAGTGTGTCCAGGGTATCTTAACTTACCCTAATATTTCTATCCCCAAATTTTAGAACTTGCCTCAGAAAGGAGCTCTGTGCTGTTAGGTCGGTGTGCGTGCTTCCTGGAGGACATTATTTCCAAATGGAACAGTCCTGTTCCTGTTCCTACTCCTTTTGGAATCCATTCTTCTCAGACACCAAAGCATTTCAGCTCCCCTTTAATTGTGAACAACAATGGATGGCACTGTGGTTAGTCCTGCTGCCTCACGCACTAGGGACCCAGGTTCGATTCCCGGCTTAGGTCACTGTGCGGAGTCTGCACATTCTGCCCGTGTTTACGCGGGTTTCCTCCGGGTGCTCTGGTTTCCTCCCACAGTCCAAAAAGACATGATGTATTGGCCATGCTAAATTTTCCCTCCGTGTATCCGAACAGGCGCCGGAGTGTGGCAACTAGGGGATTTTCACAGTAACTTCATTGCAGTGTTAATGTAAGCCTACTTATGTCACTAGTAAATCAAATTTAAAAACAAACAACCCTTCGAGGGCCACTGACTCGCCAGATACCCTGTGACTGCATCCAGTTTGAACTCCGTACCTGGCCCATGGTGGTGGAGGCTACCTCGCTGAATATGTTTAAAGCGCGGATGGATGGATTCCTGATCGGTAAGGGAATTAAGGGTTATGGGGATCAGGCGGGTAAGTGGTACTGATCCACGTCAGATCAGCCATGATCTTATTGAATGGCGGGGCAGGCTCGAGGGGCTAGATGGCCTACTCCTGCTCCTATTTCTTATGTTCTTATGTTCTTATGTGAGGAGGGTATACAGAGTATGATAAGCTTCACATGTTAAATCATGCAAAATGAATTATGTGGGCAAAATGCAGCTCTGTGTTTGTAGCAGTCAGTCAGACTGACAGTAAGATGGGACAAGATAATCAGTCCTATGATGGGCCTTAAATAAATAGCATTCCTTTAACAAGAATTTCAAACTAAAATTATTCCACAATGGGTGTGATGCACTATCAGTCGAGCCGAGACTAGTTGAGAGCAAGACAAACAGGCTTTTATTGGCAAGAACTTGGAGCCATCCCTGTCGATGATCTGGTCTGAACTGAGAGCAAGGGGGGAGGAGCCACCGCCTTTATACCCAGACCAGAGGGAGGAGAGTTGGGCGGAACCAACAGGGATGTGTCACATATACAGGTAACAGATAACAGTGGTTTACCACAGGGCGCATTTGGAACGATTTAACGTTTTCACTTTCAGTACATAGTGGACTGGAATTAATTAAAGTTCTAATCAACCTTTACCATCTTTGAATTATAATAAGTAGTTAAACTTCATTATAACACATCTTTTTCAGACTTTGACTATTGGCGGGGCAAGAATTATTACACCCAATATCCCTGCAGTGAATGGCTACCTCCATATTATTGATAAGGTACATTCTCTACAATTTCATATATAAGTTTTAGTATGATTTTCAATAGGATCTGTGTGCTAATCTCATGAGACGGACGTTTTTTTAAGTCATCTATCTAGGCCAACTTAGAAGTGCTTTAGCAGAAGTTAATGAAAGATTTGCAATAGTTGGAGGCTATCTTCAGAGATCTGTGACATTTAAAAAACAATTCTTAGAACACAGTTCAAAAGGATATGATTCAGGATTGGAAAGGAGCAGTGAGATTTTGATTTTTAGTGCAACGATATGTGTTAACCACCACCCTTTCTTCCCACCCCAATCCCCCATTTTCAACATATTTTTGCAGCCAAGCATATAATTATCCCTTTTATATATATTGAACTTGTCATAAAACTGCATGAAAAATTGAAACCAGCTTAATGGAACTGCTGGGTTCCATTAGCCGATCCTGGGCCAGACCTTGGTCTGACTTGCATTTTGTAGTTTGGAACTCACCACAGTTAATAAAAAGTCGTTTTGATATTTTTAGCATCGTTGTGTTAGCTGCATGTGACATCGGTTCAGCTTTCTCCCATTTGCACCCTGATTCAGCTTGTATATATCGAATATAACGGTGGCACAGTGGTTAGTTAGCACTGCTGCCTTACAGCTCCAGGGACCTGGGTTCAATTCCTGTCTGTGTGGAGTTTGCACATTCTCCCCGTGTCTATATGGGTTTCCTCCGGGTGCTCCGGTTTCCTCCCACAGTCCAAAGATGTGCGGGTTAGGTTGATTGGCCATGCTAAATTGCCCCTAAGTGTCAGGGGATTAGCAGGGTAAATAGGTAGGGTTCCGGGGTTCGAGCCTGGGTGGGATTGTTGTCGGTGTAGGCTCAATAGGCCGAATGGCATCCTTCTGCACTGTGGGGATTCCAAGGTTCTATGATATACAGGCAGTCCTCAGAGTTATGATACATTTGGTTCCTGGAAACCACATTGCTAGTCGGGACTGAGTTTCCTATAGGAGCAATGTTAAAAATGGGGGATTGTTTCCATCAGTGGGGCAAGGCAGCATTTTTAGCGGCAAATTGCGACCAAATTTCCCGCAGGTTTTAGACGTTCATCCCGATACATTCGGACCTCTGCTGGCGGGCCAGAGTGACTGATCTCCGTGGCTGGCTGAGCAAATGTTTCAGACCGCAGATGTGAAAAATCCCATTGTAATCAAGGCAGGATTTTTACTGGCAAATTTCCCAGCTTTCAGAAGCAGTTTCCCAGTTTCTGGGCTCTAGCCCACTGCTGGTGGGCCTCAGCAACTGTTCTCCATCGTAGCCTTCTGGCCCAGAGTTATGGCCAGGTGAGTGAAGGTTGTAGGGGGCCTGGTGTTTCAGCATCTTCCCCAGACTAGTTCAAAACATATCAAATTTATAAATCATTGTTATAAAAATATGCAAGGTGGGCTGGCGTGGCATCGTAAAGTCGAAACCGACATTGTAAATTCAAAACAGGCTATCAATTTTCATGCATTGTAAGTTCTGTTTGTTGCAACACCAACATTATAAAGTTGAGGACTGCCTGTATATGTGTATATATATATAATGTGTATATATATAATATATATAAGATTAATACATATAATATAATCTTTTATATAAGATTTTTTTCCTCAAGGCAAAGGTTACAGGAACTGGGAGATAAGACACTTTTCTGCTTCCATCGTACAGAATAGGTACATTGTGGCTGAAACTCCCTCTGCTGTGGTTTAAAATGCCCCTAAACGTCAATAACAAAAGAGCCTAACTACATGTGTGTAAAATTCACTTTGTCTAGTCCTGACTTACATCTAGCCTCGCTGTATCTGATGGACACTGAAAATCAAATTATGGGAAGTTTTACACTGTGGACTTTTCTGTAGACCTTGAGTCAAACATATCTATTGTGAAATGACTTGCCTGCACCTTTAAGGAGGTATGGCGCAAACTATTGTCAATCATTACTACCTCGACAGAATGTGATGAGTAATCCCATGACTTTTAGGCAGTTGACAAGCAGCAGGATAGAGATCAGATGCACCATACTTAGCCTCTCATGTGAACGTTGTCTGTCTATGGTCTGATCTTCAAATAAAGAACCCACATTATTCTTTCACCAATCCCTCTGTATGATTTGTACGTTTGTGTCGAAGGAAAGAAGAAGAATGTGACAATGTCAAGCCAATTTCACAAAGGACCCTTACAGCTAGCAGAGGGAACATTTCACCTCATCAACCTCCACTGGGTTTGCACCCAGCTCCCACAGATAAAAGAGCTTTATTCTAAACTATTACATCATCCAAAAGTCAAAAAATGACAACTTTGTTCCAGCACAGTGAGAGAAGTGTTGGAATTCAGTCCCATTGTTAGGAGACATATTATCATTAATATCCATCACATGGCAAGTCGTAGTTGAGGCAAATAACATAGATACATTTAAAGAGAAATGAGGTGAGCAACTAAGGGAGAAAGCGCAGAAGGTTATATTGATAGCATCAGATCACGAAAGATGGGACAAGCTTTATGGAGCATAAATACAAGCCTAGAGACTTGGGCCGAGTGGCCTGCAGACTCAATGGCCTGGATTTTTGCTCAGTGGCAGGTTCAGTGCGGACAGGGAAGGAGATGGGTAGAAGCTGTTTAGAGGTCAGGAAATCCAAAAGCACAGGTTCAATATTTTTCTGTAAGTTCCCACCCACCACCAGCCTGATTGTCAGGTCGGAGGTCTGTTGGATGGGAATTTCTATAGCACATGCTTGCAGCCAAGCTAACTTGAGACTAAGTAGGTCTAGTAGAGTGAACAGGAGTTATTGGGTGGAATTTTCCCATCCCGCCCGCCACGGGAATTGTAGCGGGCAGGGCCGGACCATGCCAAGGTCTGTTGACCTTGGGCAGGAATTTCCAGCCTTGGGGGCGAGCGTGACTGGAAAATCCGACCCATTGTGGCAGTGGGTCCAATTGCAGGGGTGGAGGTCTGATCGCAAGGAACAGGTTTCAATCGCAGGAAGATAGATGGCAGTCGGAATGCATCTGACGAGAGTGAGAAGAGTGGTGACAGATTGCTAGGTCGGGAAGTACAGTGGTCATTTATTGGTAGACTTGTTGGGCCTGGAGGAAACATTCCTGTTGTTCCTGACCCAGGATCATTGCCACATTCTGTACCTTACCTCAATGACATAACTTAAAAATAGAACGACTGTTAAAATGAAAGCACACATTATAATAGTTAAATGACTAACCCGCCTCCTACAATTGTTTACCACATTGGTCGCCTTATTTAAGGAAAGATGAACACATTAGAAACAATTCAGAGAAAGTTTATTAGATTAATACCAGGAAGGGTTGGGCTGTCTTACGAGGAAAGGTTGGAGGGGTTAAATTTGTATCCAGTCGAGTTTAGAAGAGTAAGAGGCGACTTAATCAAAACCTTTAAAATCCTGAGGGGTATCAACAGGGTGGAATTGGAGAGGGTGTTTCCTATTATCAGAAAATCAAAATAGAGAGTTCACTGTTTAAAAATAAGGGGTCACTCATTTAAGACAGAGATGAGGAAAACATTTTTCTCTCAGAGGGCCGCGAGTCTCTGGAACTCTCTTCCTCAAAAGAACATAAGAACATAAGAAATAGGAGCAGGAGTAGGCCATCTAGCCCCTCGAGCCTGCCCCGCCATTCAATAAGATCATGGCTGATCTGAAGTGGATCAGTTCCACTTACCCGCCTGATCCCTATAACCCCTAATTCCCTTACCGATCAGGAATCCATCTATTACCGATCAGGAATCAGGAAGGCAGTGGAAGCAGAGTCTTAAGTCAGAGCTTGGTAGATTTTGGATTAACAAGGGGGTGAAAGATTATCGGTGACAGGAAGGAATGTGGGGTTGAAGTTACAGACAGATCAACCATGATCTTATTGAATGGCAAAGCAGCTCGAGGGGCCGAGGGGCCTACTCCTGCTCCTAATTTGTTTGTTCATATGTATTATGAACAATCCTCCAGGTGCTCTGGTTTCCTCCCACAGTCCAAAGATGTGCGGGTTAGGTTGATTGTCCATGCTAAAATTGCCCCTGAGTGTCCTGAGATGCATAGGTTAGAGGAATTAGCGGGTAAAATATGTAGGGATATGGGGGTAGCGCCTGGGTGGGATTGTGGTCGGTGCAGACTCGATGGGCCAAATGGCCTCTTTCTGCACTGTAGGGTTTCTATGATTAGCAGATTGGTTAACTACTCCTCATTCTGAAACCAATGAAAACTGGGAGTGAATGTATTTGAAGCAAGTTTGATTTCTGCTCCAAGTTTTTTTGAATGTTAACCCAAGACCTGACACCAACCCACCCGTTTTTAGGTGTTAGGATTCAGCCCTACATAACTCTTTCATTGTCATTACTCGTGGTTTATATTTGTGCAATGTAATGTATTTTCCACTAATATGTTATAAAGCTCTTACAAAACATAACTGATTTATTTAGAGTTGTTTTGTCTAATCTACGCTCTGTTATATTTAGATCTTATTCCCTCCTTCAGAAGATTTACCACCACTTCTGCCTAGTTTGTTGGATCTTCTGGAACAGCTGCCCCAATACTCTCATTTCAAACAATTATTACAGGTACAACTATATATGAAATATAGCATTACATTCCTGTTTTATAACAGACATATCTGAATTGGAGTATATGCTGATTTATAACGGTACATGGTACATAGTTTTTCCACAAGATATTTATAAATTGAATGAACACTTTATTTTAACATTTCCACTGTACATTTGAGAAGTTGTATGTTTGGCCTACAAACCTATTATTTGGTAACCAATTGCTGCTGGCTGTTTGGGAAAGGAAGACATTCTCTCTCGCCTGTTTGCCCCACTTGCGAAGGTGCATATCCATGCTGATGTGATTTGATTTGAATTATTATTGTCCCATGTATTAGTATACAGTGAAAAGTATTGTTTCTTGCATTATATAGACAAAGCATACCATACATAGAGAAGGAAAGGAGAGAGTGCAGAATGTAAAATCTTAGCTCGGGTGTTGAGAAAGATCAACTTAATACGAGGTAGAGCCATTCAAAAGTCTGATGGCAGCAGGGAAGAAGCTGTTTTTGAGTTGGTTGGTACATTACCTCAGACTTTTGTATCTTTTTCTTGATGGAAGAAGGTGGAAGAGAGAATGTCCGGAGTGTGTCGGGTCCTTGATGTGCAGTTCCACAGATATTGCCAGCTTTCTGGCGGCACGGTGGCACAGTGCTGCCTCACAGTGCCAGGGACCCGGGTTCAATTCCCGGCTCGGGTCATTGTCTGTGTGGAGTTCTCCCCGTGTCTGCATGGGTTTCCTCCAGGTGCCTCTGGTTTCCTCCGGTTTCTTCCCACATTCTGAAAGACGTGCTGGTTAGGTGCATTGACCCGAATGGGTGCCGGAATGTGGCGACGAGGGGAATTTCACAGTAACTTCATTGCAGTGATAATATAAGCCTTACTTGTGACTAATAAATACATTTTACTTTACTTTCACATCCTACTGGATAGTTCATTAAAATAGAAAAGGTAAATGGAAAAGGCAGGAAATTGGGCCTGTGCCCAATTGGGCCTGTGCACAATCAATTCTTGAGAAAGATCAAGATTTTGTGCAGACAGGAAGAGTTAAATGGTCTCTACCTGTGCAGAAGTTCCATGGACAGAATCTTCCAGATTTAGAAGATTGTTGGGCAGAGGGGCCATTTCCAGGTTCTGACCCTGATGGTGTCTGCATTCGGCCTGCCTTTGAGGACTCCATGGGGGCAGCCAATTAACAGACTACCGCCAAGTGTGGCCTGTGAAAGAAGGAGCACCAATCAGAAAGGCCTGCGAAAGCAGGAGCACCAATCAGATCACCCAAAGTTGATGGCCAGCAGCCCCACTGGGAGAGGGGGCACCAGCGATGTCAGTGAACGACTGGCTGGGCATCATTGTGGAATGGGAGTCCCTGCATGGGATGGCCTGTGGCTGTGGCCCTCTGATCCCCATGACCCCTGAATGGAAGAATTGAAAGATCGCATAAAATGTTTCCCAGGCCTCCACCTGGGCGGCCACCTCCAGGTACCTGTCCGGGTTTCAGCCACAGTGTGGAGGGAGGACCATCCACTATTAGCGAGAATACGAAGCTGTCACCAATTTGCCACCCAATGAGCATTTAATTATAATAATTAGGCCGGTGCCAGTGTGATAACTCACCCAGATCTGAGATTTTCTAATTTTGCTTCTGATCCCACATTGAAACCTGTCTGCATCATACTGGGAACATTCAACCCTAAATATCAGTTACATTTCATTTTTCAGCAGGGTCATTGTATAGCCTCAACTAGGGTCAAGACTCTGACAGTAGACTGGGCTGCTGGTGATGAGGGTTTGCACACTAAAGTACAAAAAGAAATGAAGATAGATTATTTCTATATTATCATATATTTAATAGCTTGTTCGGCCCCAATGAGTAGAGTGAAACTCATGTGATGCCTATATTTAAGAAAGGGAGTAAGTAAAACCCTGCCAATTGTAGGTCGGTTAGTTTGACTTCAGTTGTAGATAAGTTGCTGAAAGGAATTATTGGAGATGTGGGGCGAGATTTTCTGGCCATGGGTGCCCCAAAACCAGAAAATCCCGCCCGAGATCAATGGACCTTTGCATGGTCCGGCCCCCGCCCACTACAATTCTAGTGGTGGGCGGGACGGCAAAATATTCCCCGTGCTTTATGATCACGGTTATTAGGAAATTCTAAAAAGGCTTTTGGGATATTTTGAAGAGATCATAATGTCAATTGATGATGGTAGCTAGGAGATATTGTGCATTTCAATTTCCCCAAAATCTTTAAGTAAAAAGGCATAACAGGCTGATCAGTATGATCCTGTGGTATTGTTGGTAGGTTTTAAGCTGAATATCAAATTGATTACGTAGGCTGGAGGCAGTTATTATTATAGATAATGCTTCTTCATGTGGTCCACTCATTCCAATTCTCAAAGTTATCCCCATGTGAAACTGGTGTGACATCCATTATCAATGAAAGTTAAAGTAAATGCAAATTACTCTGTAACAAAAGTCTTATCCACAACACCAGTTTTGTGCCCAGATGGCAAATTGAAAACCTATCTCAGGAGTCAGGGTGCGTCTATTGCTCGCCACCATCTATATCAATGATTTGATGGAAGGCACTGGGATCACATTTACTGACGACCAATAATATGTAGAGGAAAAAGGACCTCAGAGGCAAATCTTGAAGTTGAGAACATGGGTCCATGTGTAACACATCTGAGTGGATGTTTCAATATCTCCAAAGCTTTCAATAAAGTGCCGCATATATCAATAAACATGGGATGATGCATTTAGCCTCAGGCTAATGTCGGTTAGGGGTAGACTGTGAAGAGTTATGAGCTGTCCTTTCAAAGAAGGCCCTGTGGATATCAACACATGTACCCAGCGCCCATCAGTAACTCTCGGAATCTTCAGCTGAACTTTCTGACCTCTTTGGCTACACTCTACGCTAAAGGCAGTGGGTGGTGTTGTGAGCACCTCAAGTGTGCACTGAAGACATTTAATTGGCGCCCCCCACCATCCTTTTTTGCTACACACATATGGCAGCATCGCTAAACTGTATAAACTTTATGTACATTGATAGTGGATGGTGGTAGGCAACTCAAACATGGGATTCATCACAGTTCAGCATAGTCCATACCCATGCTCAACCATCATCAACTGGAGTCGCTGCTCCCCTTTTGATCCCCCCTAACCCTGGGGGCCAGAGATCAAATGTAACACATCCACTATCCCAAACCAGCTAGCTGAGTAGATTAGGAATTAAACTTAGGCGCAGTTTCTAAAGTAGGGCAGGAGTTGTCATGGGATGGTAAAATTTGGAGCGTGGCCAAAAGTCGCCAATTTTCTTGTTCCTGCTACTGGCGGGACAGGAAAACCCTGGCCTATATTTGGCAAAGGGCCTACTCCCATAGAAAAGGCTTGCAGCAGAAAAGTTTGGTTTGAGCTTAAGTCTAAAGGCGGGATTTTCCAGCCTCGCTCGTCCCAAAACCGTAAAATCCCGCCTGAGGTCAACGGATCTTTCCATCCTCCACCCCTCGTCTGCTCCGATTCCTGTGGCATCGGGACGCATATATCAATAAACATGGGATGATGCATTTAGCCTCAGGCTAATGTCGCACGGTAAAATTCCGGCCTAAAATTCATTTTTATCTTTTAATTTTAGTGGAACAAAAGGTGATAATTGTTGATTTATTTCTGGTTTTCCTTTAGCAATACCATCTAATTGATGAGATAGAATCGTCTGAACAGTACACTGTGTTAATACCAGATGATGCAACACTTGAAGAGTACTGCAGAGCGAAGAATATTGAACAGCTGGTATGATTCCTGTTTTCACCACGACTCGGTGAGGTGGACTTTCCCCCATGAACTTTGAATTGCTGGCCAGCAGAATGTGTTAGCTGGCAGCCTGGTAGCCACAATGCGAAGCTTGGTCCATTTTGAGGCAAGGCCTCACTATCTTCAGGTCTTTCATCTATTGGAGATTGAGCACCCAGGGACATCCTGCTAGCTCCAGGCCACTGTGTTATTAGGCTGCTGGTTGACCTCTGGGCAGAAAGGGGGAAGGTTAGAAGGGACCCCAGATCTACAAACAGAGGTGGTGGGGAGGGGAAGCCAGAACATCAGTGGCTTTGGCTCGCTTTCCGGAACATTCTGACTCCAAAAAAGTGTAGAGGAGCTTAGGGATACTCTTCAGCTGGGTCACCAGCTAAAACTGGTCATGATGTGTATGGTGCATTCTCTCCTCAGTTCGAATCAAAAATGTCAATGGGGGTATATTACAGAATCTCGATCAGTATTTTGGACTAGTACCTGACTCAGCTATCTAGCAGTAGGCCCAGGAGAACATTGCAATGGCCACAGCAAAACCTGCGAGTCTGGGTTTACCTGTACAATGTAGAGATTTAACTGTACAACATGTGTCTTTCACCATTAATCTAATGTTCTTAGAAACATAGAAATTAGAAGCAGGAGTGGGCCATTCAGCCCTTTGAGCCTGCTCCACCATCCATTTTAATCATGGCTGATCATCAAATTCAATATCCTGATCCTGATTCCCCCCATCCCCTCATATCCCATAAATCTGTTCTTGTGTTCAAGATGTTGTTTATGACTATTGTTGGAGTCTTTTGAGATAGGATTTAACATTAACTTTATTCAAAACATAACTAGGAATAACTGCATCCAGAATGAGACTTCATCCTTGCCACAAGGCTGTAAGAGAGAACCCGATCACATAACTTCCACAAGAGGATGTGTACTGTTTCATCTGCTTTTCACATTAACCTTTTCCATTACAATTGCCAAGCTTGCTGTCCAGAAATCAGTCTGATTGATAGGCCTGATATCCGGAGGACTCGAGAAGAGGCCACAGGGTCGGGTTCATCCAGTCACTAACATGGGTCGATTCCATCTGCAATCGCGGGCAGTCACAGAGAGATGGTGGTGCAATCCCAGAGGGTGACATACATTGAGCCAATTCTGTGGGATGGGGTGGCATCTGATGATGGGGTGAGGGGGGAGTTTGGAGGACCAGAAGGAAGAGCTCCTGTTTTTCTTGGCCCACAAGAAGTGCTCTGCATGACGCATGTTAGTCCTTGTCTCTGAGTCATCAATTCCTCAGGCCAAGGAAGATCAGCGAGCTACAATTAAACTTATAAAACAACATAAATCTGAAGCATCTAGCTTTGGTAAATCATTTAAATGACTATCCATCCCTTGAGTACTATTCCTTCTAATTTTTTTATTGCTTTAAGTTTTCTTGCATGTCTTCTGCATGCCCAGTAATTTAAAGGGGCTTGCTCTGGAAATTCCAGGTTGGGGAGCTGTGCAGCTTAGTGGTAACATGCTCCCTGCTGCCTGCCCCTTGTCCCACCTGAGTGGGAGACAGTGACAGAGGAGTATTGTTGCTGGAATAATAATCCAGAGACCCAGGGTAGTATTCTGAGGACCTAGATTTGAATTCCACCAAGGCAGATGGTAAAATTTGAATTCAATAAAATTAAAAGTCTAATGTTGACCATGAAACCATTGTCGATTGTTGTAAAAACCCATCTGGTTCACTAGTGTCCTTTAGGGAAGGAAATCTGCCATCCTTGTCTGGCCTACATGTAACTCCAGATTCATAGCAATATGACTGACTCTTAAATGCTATTATGGATGGGCAATGTGATGCTCAAATCCTGTAAACAAATTTAAAAAAGTAAAACCCAGGGCGACACAGTGGCACAGTGGTTAGTACTGCTGCCTCACAGCACCAGGGACACGGGTTCAATTCCGGCCTCGGGTGACTGTGTGGAGTTTGCAAATTTTCCCTGTGTCTGCGTGGGTTTCCTCCAGGTGCTCCGGTTTCCTCCCACAATCCAAAGATGTGCGGATTAGGTTGATTGGCCATGCTAAATTACCCATTAGTGACAGGGGGACTAGAAGGATAAATATGTGGGGTTACGGGGATAGATCCTAGGTGGGATTGCTGTCAGTGCAGGCTCAATGGGCTAAATAGCCTCCTTCTGCAGTGTAGGAATTCCATGATTCTATGACTCTAATTACCCACACACACACAAATCTTACCTGCTCACCCATCTTAAAATTCCCCCAAAAATGTCAACTATATCTAATACTGAACTGGTGCAAACTGAGGAGGTCTGCACATGCTTGCACACAATATGACTCACCATTCGTGACACTTCAAATACGAAGTAGTCCATGTCCAAATGCAGCAAGACAATATCCAGGCATGGACTGACACGTGGCAAGTAATATTCACACAATGCCAAGCAATGATCATCTCCAACAAGAGAGGATCTAACCGTTGCTCTTTGACATTCAATGGCATTGCCATCACTGAATCCCCTACTTTTAACATCCTGGGCATTACCATTGACCAGAAACTGAATTGGACAAGCCATATAAAAGGGTGGCATGGTAGAATAGTGGTTAACACCACTGCCTTATAGCGCCAAGGAGCCAGGCTCAGGTGACTGTGTGGAGTTTGCACGTTTTCCCCGTGTCTGCGTGGTTTCCTCTGGGTGCTCCGATTTCCTTCAACAGTCCAAAGATATGCAGGTTAGGTTGATTGGCCATGCTAAATTGTCCCTTAGTGTCAGGGGGATTAGTAGATTAAATATGTAGGTTTATAGGGATAGGGCTTGGAAGGGGTGGCTTGGAAAGGGTGGCTTGATGGGCCAAATGGCCTCCTTCTGGACTGTAGGGATTCTATGATTCTATAAAAATAATACAAGAACAGGTCAAAGGCCAGGAATCCTGTGGTGAGTAGCTCACCTCCTGACTCCCCAAAGCCTGTCAAACATCTGCAAGGCCTGAGTCAGGAGTGTGACGGAATACTCTTCACATGCTGGGGTAAGTGCAGCTCTAACAGCACTCAAGAAGTTCAACAACATACAGGACAAAGCAGCCATGGGGGAATGTGCAAACTCCACACAGACAGTGACCCGAGGCCAAGAGGGAACCTGGGTTTCTGGTGCTGAGGCACCAGTGCGAACCACTGTCCCACCATGTCACCTTCATGTACATGTAGGGGATTGGCATAAATCACATGACCAATGGTGACTATTCCAAACTATAACAGCTGGAGCTCTGCTTTCCAGCTGTGATTATAAGTTAGCTGACAGTGTACAAAGGTATTTATATTATTGAGTTGAGGATACCTGGCTGTGCAACATGAGTTAGAACATAGAACAGTACAGCACAGAACAGGCCCTTCGGCCCACGATGTTGTGCCGAGCTTTATCTGAAACCAAGATCAAGCTATCCCACTCCCTATCATTCTGGTGTGCTCCATGTGCCTATCTAATAACCGCTTAAATGTTCCTAAAGTGTCTGACTCCACTATCACTGCAGGCAGTCCATTCCACACCCCAACCACTCTCTGCGTAAAGAACCTACCTCTGATATCCTTCCTATATCTCCCACCATGAACCCTATAGTTATGCCCCCTTGTAATAGCTCCATCCACCCGAGGAAATAGTCTTTGAACGTTGACTCTATCTATCCCCTTCATCATTTTATAAACCTCTATTAAGTCTCCCATCAGCCTTCTCCGCTCCAGAGAGAACAGCCCTAGCTCCCTCAACCTTTCCTCATAAGACCTACCCTCCAAACCAGGCAGCATCCTGGTAAATCTCCTCTGCACTCTTTCCAGCGCTTCCACATCCTTCTTATAGTGAGGTGACCAGAACTGCACACAATATTCCAAATGTGGTCTCACCAAGGTCCTGTACAGTTGCAGCATAACCCCACGGCTCTTAAACTCCAACCCCCTGTTAATAAAAGCTAACACACTATAGGCCTTCTTCACAGCTCTATCCACTTGAGTGGCAACCTTTAGAGATCTGTGGATATGGACCCCAAGATCTCTCTGTTCCTCCACAGTCTTCAGAACCCTACCTTTGACCCTGTAATCCACATTTAAATTAGTCCTACCAAAATGAATCACCTCACATTTATCAGGGTTAAACTCCATTTGCCATTTTTCAGCCCAGCTTTGCATCCTATCTATGTCTCTTTGCAGCCTACAACAGCCCTCCACCTCATCCACTACTCCACCAATCTTGGTGTCATCAGCAAATTTCCTGATCCACCCTTCAGCCCCCTCCTCTAAGTCATTAATTAAAAATCACAAAGAGCAGAGGACCAAGCACCAATCCCTGTGGCACTCCGCTAGCAACCTGCCTCCAATCCGAAAATTTTCCATCCACCACCACCCTCTGTCTTCGATCAGACAGCCAGTTACCTATCCAATTGGCCAACTTTCCCTCTATCCCACACCTCCTCACTTTCATCATAAGCCGACCATGGGGGACCTTATCAGATGCCTTACTAAAATCCATGTATATGACATCAACTGCCCTACCTTCATCAACACACTTAGTTACCTCCTCAAAAAATTCTATCAAATTTGTGAGGCACGACTTGCCCTTCACGAATCCGTGCTGACTATCCCGGATTAATCCGCATCTTTCTAAATGGTCGTAAATCCCATCCCTAACGACCTTTTCCATCAATTTACCAACCACCGAAGTAAGACTAACCGGTCTATAATTACCAGGGTCATTTCTATTCCCTTTCTTAAACAGAGGAACAACATTCGCCATTCTCCAGTCCTCTGGCACCATCCCCGTGGACAGTGAGGACCCAAATATCAAAGCCAAAGGCTCTGCAATCTCATCCCTTGCCTCCCAAAGAATCCTAGGATATACTTCATCAGGCCCAGGGGACTTATCGACCTTCAGTTTATTCAAAACTGCCAGGACATCCTCCCTCCGAACATCTATTTCCTCCAGCCTATTAGCCTGTAACACCTTCTCTTCCTCAAAAACATGGCCCCTCTCCTTGGTGAACACTGAAGAAAAGTATTCATTCATCACCTCGCCTATCTCTACTGACTCCATACACAAGTTCCCACTACTGTCCTTGACCGGCCCTAACCTCACCCTGGTCATTCTTTTATTCCTCACATAAGAGTAAAAAGCCTTGGGGTTTTCCTTGATCCGACCCGTCAAGGACTTCTCATGTCCCCTCCTAGCTCTCCTAAGCCCCTTTTCCAGCTCATTCCTTGCTAACTTGTAACCCTCAATCGAGCCATCTGAACTTTGTTTCCTCATCCCTACATAAGCTTCCCTCTTCCTTTTCACAAGAGTTGTTCCTCTTTCTTTTACAGGATAACAGCTCTGTGAAGTATCACATTATCCCTGGGGAGAAGCTCCTGTACGATAAAATCAAGGATGGAATTCATAGAGGAACTATGCTGGGATCATCCTATCAAGTAATATTCTACACTAAGAAAGATCAGGTATGGAACATGCATGTGTTAGCAAGACTGTTCTTTTCCTTGCTACATCAGTTGCAGACATTCAGGATGGTGTGTGATTCACACCTACAATGTGGAATCATAGAACCATACAGCAGAGAAAGAGGCTGTTCAGCCCATCAAATCCATTCCATCTCTTTTGGTAGAGCTATCCAGTTAGTTCCCTTCCTTTGGTTTATTTCCTGTTGACTTCCAAATGTTCCTGTTATATTCTGCGCAGCACGGTAGCAGAGTCATTAGCATTGCTGCCTCACAACGCCAGGGACCCGGGTTCAATTCCAGCCTCGGGTCACTGTCTGTGTAGAGTTTGCACGTTCTCCCCGTGTCTGCGCGGGTTTTCTCCGGGTGCTCCAGTTTCCTCCCACAGTCCAAAGAAGTGCAGGTTAAGTCGATCGACACGCTAAATTGACCCTAGTGTCAGGGGATTAGGAGGGTAAGTATGTGGACTACAGGAATAGGACCTGGATGGGATTGTGATCGGTGCAGACTTGATGGGCCAAATGGCCTCCTTCTGGACTGTAGGGATTCTATGATCTTCTATGATCTAATTCCCATTTGAAAGTTACCATTGAATCTTCTTCCCTCGCCCCTTTTGGCAGTGAATTGCAGCTCGTAGCAACCCGTTATGTAAAGAAATGTCCCCTTATCCCACCAATTATCTTTAATCTGTGGCCCTCTAACTCCTGCTGCTGGAATTAATTTTTCCTTATCTATCAATCAAAACCATTCACAATTTTGAGCACCTTTATTAAATCTATGAGAAAAGAAACATGTTTGCTCTCGTGCCTTATCTCTGCACACCAAAATATTTAATGGTTTCCTTGGGAAGGCTTTGTAGCTTCCATGCTCTTACCTCCAGGACTGAAGCTTCCAAAAATCTGTGCCAACGGATTGGAGGTAACTTGCGAAATATGTAGCTGTTACAATCCAGTGAGAATGGGTAGAATGGCTCCCTTTTCCCAATCCTTGTTTGACCACAACAGGTTTTTTAAAAAAAAGATGCTTGCCAATTCAGTGAATGTTTAACTGCTTAAGTGCTGTGACTGTAAAAGATACACACAAATGCTTTCCTTGCACTTTGTTTTAAGAACCGAGAAGAGTATTCATTGTTCTTAATATCAATCTTAGTAAAAATAATAAAAATGCTCTGACTCTCACACATATGCATTCAAGACTACACACACACACACACACACACACACATGTTGTGAAGTGGGAGGGTAGATTAAGTAGCTTCGTAAAGTTTAATATTTATATATTCTCTTTTGAAACTAGCTGGGTTGATTCTTAAAATTCTGCCTGCAGTGAGTGGATGGTTGAAACAACAGGTAAGGCTTGAGCTTGCAGGCTCATGGAGATAGAGAGATAGTACGCACTCAAGGGTCCTGAATCTTGTGGTCTTTGACCTGAAGAAAAGCAGTTTCTTAAAAACAGTTAATTGGTTCATTGCCGACTGACCTGTTACTCAAATATGGCCAAAGCAAGTTGATTCCAGGTCTATGGTCAAACATGATTTGATTATGGCTGGATGAGTTCCTTCCTCAGTTAAAAGTGAGGAAGGAACTCATCCAGCCTTGGCCAAAGTGATTGTGTCTGATGGTTTGTTTCCCACCCAGTTGAATACACATGTGCTGTCTAGATGTTTTGCGAATGGGTCAAGAGATGGGTTCATTCACAACCCTCTCAGGTGATTGTCTTTGATGGGATCTTCTAAACATCCTGATTCGGCTTTTACCGGCTTTGTAATTTGCAGGGTACAGTTATGCAAATCTTCAGCCATTTTAGTTCTGCTGTTTTAAACCACTGGAATGCTACTGTTCAATCTTTTAAAACTCAACCAGTGGTTTCAGCCCAATAAATAAATAAAAGTCATTTTCAAAAAAAGTAACTCTCAGATTCTCAAAAAAAATGGCAGGGCTATTGGAATGAACAGACAAATGGAACTCATTGGTAGCTCTTTCAGAGAGCCAGCACAGAATGAAGGACTGAATGGCCTCCTTCTATACTACATAATTCTATGATTCAACTACAAACCACACCACAGCATCCTGTGTCAACACCACATCTTGAGCTGCCACCAGGCCTAGTCTGCAGTTGGTTTTCAACAAGTGACTGTGAAGACCTCAAAACCAAAATGACCTCCACAAGCTATTAAATCACAGTCAGGCCTGCGCCATAGCAAGTATGGGGAAAAACTGAATCGTAAGCAAGTTCTCAGCATGTTTATTGCTTCCAGCTGTACATCACACTGAAGCAAGATCATAACAGAATATTAGTTTATATACCAGAAGAACAGGGCTTAGGGGCAAGTTATACTGACTTAAATACATAAGCCCTTGCTGTTAATGTAATAAAGGAACATTACTTTAAAGTTTAAATGTAATTACTTTCTTTAAATGTAAATAGTTTTCACATTAACAGCACTGCTGAGCATTGCTGATTCATAAAGAACAAAGACTCAATTAAAGATACAGGCAAAATTTTACAGGCTGTCACCAGCGGCTTTGCAGGTGCGGGTTGAGCCTTTAAAATTCCCCAGATAGCCTTTCTTCCACTTTCCCACTTACCTAAACCTGTCCATAATTTTATAGTGGCACAAGTGAGGCCTAGACTGGCCTGGCCACCCTTGTCTAAAATCGAGGCACTTACCTGAGAATTGAATAACCACTTAAGGGCCATTTCGTGCCAGCTTCAATTTTAAGACTGTTGGGAAGAATTTAGGAGCGGGGGGGAAGCCTGGAAATTTATCAAGCTCGGGCCCAGGATATAAAGTGGGGGGGTTGGGAGGAGGGTGGGGGGCACTTCCTTCAACATTGGACACCCCTCACAAAGTCTGCCACCTGCAGGTGGTCCCTCACACTCCAACCTCTCAAACATCTTCTCCAACTAACCTCCCCAGCTCCAACCCTGCTGTGAGACTAGCCATATTTACCTGGTCCTGGACTCCAGCATTTTAAATCTGGAGACTACTTGTAGACCCAGTCCTGGCCACAGCTGCTGCAGGTGCTGCTGGGACTACAGAGCTGCCAGCCAATCAAATTGGTGGTCAGCTCTCTGAGGTGGGACTTCCTCCTGAGTGAGGGACATGAGTCTCATCTCCAGCCAACTAACACTCCTTGGAGAATCAAATGGCTGCGGGACAGTCGACATCTGTGGGGAAATCCTGCAATCTGAAAGATCCTGTCTCTGTGTTAGAGCTTACGAAACATTCCTTATGTGCCTGACAAGTCTCCCCCTGCTCCTAATTGTCATCTGCTGCCTCCCATTCCTCCTCATCCTCTAATCTTTCAGGTTGCTGCTCATTTTCAACCAGTGGTTGAAAATCTCTTTGAATGTCTGCTAACTATGTTCTTATGTTTCAAATGTGGAATCTTCCAGTCCCTCCAGCAGCGGGAAGCTTGGTGGGCTGGGGGAATTGAATTTGGCATGAGAACAAAAATCAGTTCCCCGATGGCAGGATTAACCTTTGCAATCAAATTCTCAGCACTTTGAATGTGGGTTGCAGATGTATTGAGTTTCCGGCTGTACAATGACGGGAACCTCTTTGCATGCATTAGCATGTCAAGCATGTTCATTAAAAGGCCAGCTTGCCAGAATTAAGATCCCCTTCCAACTTAAGTTCTCTGCCAGCGAGAAATTAGAGCATTCACTTTTACAACGCATATCAGTGGTGTGCACCTAGCAAGGTAGACGTCTTCCATCGTTAACAATGAGTCGCAGCTGCATTGACCTCTTTGGGAAGCCTCTGTAAATGGCAGCCTATGCTTGCGATTGGGTGGTGACAACGGTGAGAGAAGGATAACCAAGGAAAGGTTAGTGGTGAAGGATGGGGCAGTGACTGGACAAAGATGGATGGGGTAGTGCAGGTTGTCTGGGCGTGCTTTAAATATGATGCCCAGAACTTTGACCCCATGAGGTGATGTTAAAGCTGGCGACTTCCTGACTGCTCCCTGCCATAAGAATTGGCAAACTCCTCACAGATGCAGATTTAATGAGCTGTACAGCACAATTGCATGTGGTCAGTTGTCCCGCTACCCCAGCGAAAATAGCTCCCACTTCCACCCCCCTCCTGCCCCACCAAACATATACTCCCGAACGGAAGATCCCAGCCAAACGCTGGAATTCTACTGCCCTGCATGCCACAAAATCGGAGTGGGCGAGGGGTGGACAATTGGGAATGCCCGTTGACCTCAGGTGGGATTTTCTGGTCTTGGGTCAAGCAAGGCCATAAAATCCCACCTGTAGTCTTTACTGGGTGTATGAAAATTGCATGGTTGCATCCAAATAATGAGTAACTAATACCTTTGAGGAGTATTCATAATTTTCTTAAGATATGGGCATTGCAGGCAGTCCCTCGTAACTCTATTCCCATGCATAATTATTTGGCAGCCATTGGCGGTCATTCTACCTACGATTAAGGGTGTCCTTTTCTGTTGATGAATTCTATGGGATATTGAAAAGCTTTCTGAATGGTTAAATAGATGTATAAATTATAGCCTGTACCCTGAGTGTGCCAACTCTTTTGTACGGATAGTCTGTCCTGGTCCCTCCATGCAGACACTATAGTTAAGAATGCCCACCATCACCTCCACTTTCTGAGAAGACTATGGAAATTTGGCATGTCTGCTATAGCTCTTACAAACTTCTACAGATGCACCATAGAAAGCATTCTTTCTGGTTTATCACAGCTTGGTATGGCTCCTGCTCTGTCCAAAACCACAAGAAACTATAGAGTAGTGAACGAAGCCCAGTCCATCACTCAAACCAATCTCTCACCCATTGACACTGTCTGCACTTCCTGCTGCCTCAGAAAAGCAGCCAGCATAATTAAGGACCCCATGAATGCAGACATACTCTTTTCCACCTTCTTCCATTCGGAAAAAGATACAAAAGTTTGAGGACATGAAGCAACTGACTCAAGAACAGCTTCTTCCCTGCTGCCGTCAGACTTTTGAATGGAGCTACCTTGCATTAAGTTGATCTTTCTCTACACCCTAGCTATGACTGTAACATTACATTCTGCACTCTCTCCTTTCCTTCTCTATGTACAGTATGCTTTGTCTGTATAGCGCGCAAGAAACAATCATTTTCACTGTATAGTAATACATGTGACAATAATAAATCAAATCAAATCAAAGCAAATGCAGGCCAGTCAGTTTAACATCATTGGTCGGCAAGCTTCTAGAAACAATTATTCAGGATAGAATTAGATGAAAAAATATGGGTGAATTTGGAAGAGCCAGCATAGATTTCGAAAGGGGAAACCATGTTTAACTAACTTGCTGGAGTTTTTTGAGGAGGTAGCAGAAAGGTGATGAGGTTTATGCTATTGATATGATGTACATGGATTTTCAGAAGGCATCTGGTACAGTGCCACACAACAGACTTGTGAGACAAGTCATAGCTCATGGAACAAAAGGGACATTAGCAAAGTGTGTACAAAATTGGCTGAATAATAGGAAGCAGAGCTTAATGGTCAATGGATATTTTTTGGGATGGAAGGAGGTAGGTTGTGGCGATTCCCAGGGCTCAGTATTGGGACACTTGCTTTTCCTGATATATATTAACAATCTAGATATTTATATGCAGGGGACAGTTTCAAAGTTTGTGGATGACACAAAACTTGGGAGTATTGGAATGTGAAGGCATTGGAGAGAATACAGAAGAGGTTTACAAGAATGGTTCCAGTGATGAGTAACGTTGTTTATGAGGATAGATTGGAGAGGTTGGGACTGTCCTTGGAGAGAAGAAGGCTAAGAGGAGATTTGATAGAGATGCTCAAAATCATGAAGGGACTGGACAGAGTAGGTAGGGAGAAACTGTTCCTACTCATAAAGGGATTGAGAAAGAGAGGGCATAGATTTAAAGTGATTTGAAAAAGAAGCAAATGTGATGTGAGAGAATTTTTTTTCACACAATGGGTGGTTTGGGTCTGGAATTCACTGTCTGAAGTGTGGTGAGGCAGGTTCAATTGAGGGATTCAAGAGGGCATGAGATGGTTACCTGAATAGAAACAATGTGCCAGTGTACGGGGAAAAGGCAGGGGAATGGCACTAAGTAATGCTGCTCGTTTGGAGAGCTGGTGTAGATACGATGGGCTAAATGGCCTTCTTCTGTGCCGTAACAATTGTGTGATTCTGTGAAAAGCTCCATTGACTTTTTCTGACATTGGTGTCCGCTGGCATCCATTTTAATGCATTTCAAAGCAAGGTATTTGTGACCTGGATATTGCAGTGATTTTCAACACACTGATTGATCACTATTAACTGTGCTTAAAAAAAAACTGAAAGCCAATAACGTTTTTACCTTTGCTTGCCGAAAAGTATTGATGGAGTTCTTTGATGCATGTTTAGTTCAGTGGATGTCACAATTCATGTATGTTTTCCGTGGTGAGACAGAACCCTTTCCTACTGCTCCTAGGTGAAGCTGAAGCAGATCTTTTCATAGAGCAGTAATAGATCCTAATCATTTTCCTCATCTACATCCCTGGACTTCTCTGGCCCATTTTTCCTAATTGTACTCCCCCTCCAACATGTACAGCAAAGGAAGGTTTGGTGATCCAGCCATCCAACTGTGTGAACTAAACCCATTGACTTGCTGTTTACGATCCTTGTGTTTGGTTGCTCTTGGAGCATTGTCAATTTTCTCCACTGCCTGGACACAAGCTTAGAGCTGGTGTTATTAATACGATCTGGACCAGAAGATATACTGAAACGCAGAATACTTCTGAATTGAGCTGTAATTGGCACTATTAGCCTCTTAGCAAGCCAAAGAAACTGGTGTTAACATGCTTTAGTTTGGTTCCGGGAGTAATATTGGGAATTGGGCTAAAATGTGCTAATTGTCCACTAATGCTAAAATGGGTTCACGTTAATTCATGCTTAGCACACATATCAGCTTTTAAACAAAGTAATTTCATCCTCTTTACAATTCACTGCTTCCTTTAGCCTAATTACTCTCCAGCTGCTATGAGAGTAAGCTCTGACCGAATTTAATTCTTAACGCTATAATACATATCAGGGTAACCCTGTATGCATTGGACATTTCATCTCCTGTAACGGGAAGTGTGTTGTCATTGGGTCTGAGGTTATACTAAAGCATGTGAGCCCTTTATCCTTTCCTGTTGAGGCCATTTACATGCATTTTTGAGCCCCCTACATGTGCATTTTTTGTTTAGTTCACAGCTGTTGAAACCCAAGGGAGAGTACAGCTGCTCTTTTACATGACGGAGGTTAGTTTTATCCTTGCAGCTGCTTTCTCAGGAGGCTGTATGTGGTCGACTTGAAGTGCTCAATTAGTTCCCTTAAGTGTGTACAGATGACAATTTAAAAATAACATTTTATAACAGTTAGCTGTATTACTGCTGCTCTGGAGTTTTTTACCTGTCAAATGGCTGCAAATATGCTGATACTGTTTCAAGTTTTTCTTTTATTCATTCCTGGGGATATGTACATCACTGGCAAGGTCAGCATTTACTCTCCGTCCTAGATAGCAGAAAACATGGTGCTAGGCTTTTTTTTACAAGTACTGACAGTTTCTTTGTAACAGTTTGATTCAAGAGAGTGACTTGCTAAGCCATTTCAGAAAGCCATTATGAATCAACCGCATTGGTGTGTGTGACTTTTCAAACAAAAAAAGTAATTAATTCACCATATATAGGACTGCATTTATTGCCCATCCTTAATTGACCTTGAAAAGGTGGCAGTAAGCCACCACCTAGAAGGATAAGGGCAGGGGTAGCATGAAAACAACACCCGCTGCTAGAGAGGATCATCTTGCACTGTATCCAACTAACCGTAGAAGATACACTATCCATAGACAAAGCTGGGTTCCAAAAGGAGTGCAGCACAGAAGACCAGGTACTTGCCCTCATCACCCACATCGAAGATGACTTTCAAAAGCTCCTTGAAACTGGAGTCTTCTAACTTGATCTCACTGTGGCCCACAATAAATTTTAGCACAATAGCCTACTAGTCAAGCTTTCTAGGGTCCTACTACCCTGGGTTGTTGACACCATTGCTTCTCTCCTTCAAAACAGACTTATTTGAGTCCAGATGGGGCCTAAAGCCAGCACATGGAAGAGGCAGTGAAGTCGCCTGTCTCAAGTATCAGTACTAGCCCACACCCTGTTCAACCTGTATATAAAAGACCTGCCAGCCACATGCAGCTGCAAGTTCATCTACGTAGGTGACATCTGCTATGTTCACCAAGTGAGAGATTTCAACGACATTAACAGTGCTCTTAATGATGACCTTAGTAAACTCTCTGACCACCGTCAAAACTAGTGCTTCAAACCAAGTACTGCCAAAACCGTATATGTCTACCACCTTGACAATGCAAGAAGTCACAAAGAACTTGATCTCTACCTAAGCACCATCGTGGATCAAACACCATTCTATACCTACGTATCTCGGTACCATTTTGGAATGCACACTGACCTTCAAGCCACCCCTCTAGAAAGTCTCAGCTAAACTGAAGAGTCACAACAATCTCATCAGCAAACTAGCAAGAACCCCTTGGGGAACCAACAGCAGAACTTAAGACCTCCTCTTTGGCTCTCTGCTCCTCAATAATGAGTACTGTGCTTCTGTCTGGCAGAACTCTGCGCACTGCAAACTGGTCAATGTCAAGCAGAATGAGACCATGAAGAACCAGAGTAATCTGGTCAACAAAAGCAATTTGACTAACTGTGCTCTGCAACATTGTGTCACCACAAATCCATCATGTAGCTAGCACAGCACGAATGCCAGAAATAATGTACAAAATTCCAGACCTGCCATTGGTAGAGGACATCACCCACCCACCCAGCAAACACCTCATCTCAAGGGGGTCAATCTGAACCAACCTGCCCGAGCCGGGCATTCTGCTGTGGACGGACTTGTAGCATAACACCAACAACACAGCCCAGAATTAGCACTTGGTTGATGATCCCACGTTGGAAATTCAATCCGTCACGCAAACCAGCCTCCCATCCATTGACTCTGTCTACACTTCCCACTGCTTCAGCAAAGCAGCCAGCGTAATTAAGGACCCCACGCATCCCGGACATTCTCTCTTCCACTTCTTCCGTCAAGAAAAAGATACAAAAGTCTGAGGTCACGTATCAACCGACTCAAGAACAGCTTCTTCCCTGCTGCTGTCAGACTTTTGAATGGACTTACTTTGCATTAAGTTGATCTTTCTCCACACTCTAGCTATGACTGTATCACTACATTCTGCACTCTCTCGTTTCCTTCTCTATGAACGGTATGCTTTGTCTGTATAGCGCGCAATAAACAATACTTTTCACTGTATGTTAATACATATGATACAATAATAAATCAAACCAAATCAAATCCCAGGCTTAGACCTCCCACACAATGAATGGGTCAAACTGAACAGGTTTCACACTGGAGTCAGACCTTGCTGCAACCCTTCCATTAGGGACACTGTGAATCTTGTGCAATTGTGATGAAGTGCAAACCATGGTGCATGTAAGCGACAAGTGTCCTGGCCTGTGCTTCAATGGAATCTCACTACCCTACTCCAGGCTGATAAGAAAGCTCAGTACAAACAATATTAGTCGTAATGGTTGCCATTCCCAGCTTTTTAATTTCAGATTTTCTTTTACTCAAATGAATTCAAATTCACAAATTACCATGATAGAATTTAAACAGTGGCATATTACTACACTATTCTACCCTCTTATTAAAGGATAAACTCCTCCGAGTCTAAGTAAAGAGTTTTAAAGTCTTATTGTTTACAAAAGGATATAATCGCTTTACTATATTAGCATATTATCTGATGCAAAAGATGAGTTTTTCTCCAATTATCATTAAGATACAAACTGTCATTATGTTTCCAGATTTTTGTAAATGACATTCCATTAAATGATTTTCACAATGAGACAAGAAATGGGATCTTGCTGGGAACAACTCAGGTTCTTCAAATGCAGAAAAATAGATGTGACACCAATGACGCAGTAATAGTAGAGGTATGTATAAAATACTAATGTATATATGGATTGACCAGTGTGTGTCGTTTGGCTTCTAGTGACAGTTTTATCTGGCTGGGAGATGTTCAGAGCAAGCTGTGGGATCCGCCACTGCCCCCTGTTCAGTTTTTTTTTATTGCTTAGGCTGATGAAATACGATTACGAGGTTTCTGACTTTCTTACAGCAACTGAAAGGACCTTGTTAAAAATCAAACTACTATTGAAAAAATATTTTTCTGTCTTTTTTACACCCCTTGTAGCATGGTTGAACTTACAATATGGAGAATTGAAGGTGTTGGCCCACATCTAATAACTCCATGGCGCATTACTTTGGAGATTGGCTTTTGAGGATTTTGTGGTTCTCAAGAAAATGTCAGTAACACTGGGATAGATGGCCAATTTCTGACATATGCATAAAGGATCAGCCAACAAACTCCAGTGATTCTGTTTGTTATTATTGACGGAATTCCCTAATCTATCATACATTTGAAAACAGTGGATGGAATTTTCCACTCAGTGCAGCAGGAATCATGGTGGGCGTGAGGAGGTGGGAGGCAAAAAATCTGTTTCCCGATGGCAGAATAAACTTGATATTTTGTTCTCCTGAATACAAGGACAGTTAAAAGTGGGGTTGAGCTTCCTGATGAATGATGTCGGGAATCCATTAGCATGTATTAGCAGCTTACACATGTTCATTAAAAGACCACTGGTAGGAATTAAGTTATGATGTGGAGATGCCGGCGTTGGACTGGGGTAAACACAGTAAGAAGTTTAACAACACCAGGTTAAAGTCCAACAGGTTTATTTGGAAGCAAATGCCGCTAGCTTTTGGAGTGCTGCCCCGTCATCAGGTGGAGTGGAGATCTGCTCACAAACAGGGCATACAGAGACACAAACTCAATTTACAGAATAATGAATCACAGGAATTAAGTTCCCAGCCAGTGAGAAAATAAGAACTCTATCTAAGCAGTGTGCATCTGGCGAACTTCACCTCGTCAATGACTTTGAGGTCAATAGAAGTTGCTTTCGCTTTCTTGGGGGCTTTATATAACTTCACTTAAGCATTGAGTGCTGTTTTCAGATGCCATGCCAAGCCTGGACAAGGAAGGCAGGTGAAGGCCTGGGGGAGGGAGAGCGCAAAATAGAGTGAAGGCTGGACATGGGAGTGAGGCTTATGGGGGAAGGGAGTGGCCAGGGTAGTACCTCACAGTACTACCTCACAGGGTAGTAGGGATAATGTCAAGGAAGTGACGGATGTTGGGGAGGAAGGTTTGTCGAAGGAAGGAGGGAGTTTCGTAGAGGGCAGGGGCAGTGATGTTGATGATGAGGTTCAGGGGCTGAACTCAGAGTATTGGTGATAGAAGGGAGCAGTCACAGTCAGACGGGAGTAGGATGGGATAGATTAGCAGGTTCAGGGTGAGATTCTGGTAGGTAAAGAGGGTCTCGTAGGTGGGTCATGGAGGGGGACAAAGCAGGTGGCTCGGATAACAGGAGGGGCAGGGTCCAGGTGGGCTTGGGGAGGTGGATTGTGATAGCGTCCAGGATAATGGGGGAGGTTCAAGGATGACAGAGGAATGGTGATATTGACTGGGTCTATGGCGATGGGGAGGATGCTGGTGAGCGACAGGGGGAAGGCAGAAGGTGGTGGAACGAGTTTGAAAGGTGGCATGCACCATTTTTCCAAACTGTCTTTGACCACACAGTTCGTGAGATTCCTCAAGGTGGAAGGAGGGTCTTTTTAAGTGGTGGAGTTTAACTGAGGCCGACTAAAGGTATACACTAATAATTGAGACAACTGGGATGTCAAAAATGCTCAGTTGTGTTCTCCTCTCTATAGTTAAGCCCACTTTGCAGTAGGTTTGTTCCCGACTCATAGTCTTATAACATTGCAATCCCAGCAAGGTGTGGAGCTGCAGTTAATTCTGTGCTATTTGCCATCAGCTGCAGTCAGAAGCAGGGAGGTAGGGAAGGAGGGAGGTGGATGCCTCCAAGAGAAACGGCTGGTGGACGGCAGCCAACTAACAACTCCAAACCTCCACCCTTCCTGTTGAATAACCATGGCTGACAAGGGGTCATGCAGTTAGTCTTTCTATGCTGCCAAGAGTAGAGGTTTGAGGGTAGTGGAGACAAGTGGGAAAGTGTTCGATTGAGATTTCTTGCACGTGGCCCTCATCGCCCTGGTCAAGGCGCAACATCTTATTAATGTATGAACAGGAGGAACACCCATCTCTGGGCATCCAGGACTACGTTTATATGGAAGAGATGGGGTGGTGATACCATGTCCAGATGGAAGTCGGATGAAGTGCTTAGCATTGGTGTTCTGGCTTTGAGATGGAGGGAAAACTGTAAAGGCCATGCTCAATTAATCTACTACTTTAATTCATTCGCACATTCTGGGAGGTGTTGATGATTTAGGATGCAGGAAACTCTGCCTCAGTAATGGCTCTCATCCAGGTGAGGAGAAGAAAGGCCCAACACAGTTTGGCACAGGGATAGGAGGATCAAGAGCCTGAGCAGGAAGAGGAACAGGGGCTTTATAAGATGTTAGTGAACATGGAACACTGCAAAGGCAAGCATTGGCCCAGTAACAGCTGTATCGCCAGCAGTGGGGAGATGAGCGAAAGGCAATGCCAGAGGTGCCCTCGCATGTTCCAGAATGTGGTTGTTCACATCTGCCAGCTTCTCCAGTACGAGCTGTGACTGTGAGGACTCTGTAGATACAGTGCAGAGCTCCTGGCCTTTAAATTTGATGCCAGGACCTTTGACCCCACAAGGTAATGGTGAGGTTGGTGATCTCCAACCCACCCCACCATGAGATTTGGCAAGCTCCTCGCAGGGGCATGATTAATGAGCTGAAAAGCAGAAGATTGTGCCTGTTTACCTGCCCCACCATCCAGCAGGAAACATGCTGACTTTCCCCCTCACCAATGAGTTTTGCCTCCAATATGGAGAATTCTGCCCAATATCATTATTCAAATATTGAGTGGCCAGAATTTCCTTTTTTGATTTTCATGCATTTCACATGAAACACTGTTAGGTTTTGCCTTGAGAATGTGTATATTATGTAGAGCTTAAGTGCAAACTATGTGCAAATGAATGGGTTTTAAAGTAGTTAAAATCTTGCCTTATAAATCAACTATTTTATGTTGCTTTCCCGTAATTTGAATTACTGAGTGAATGACTGGATAGCTTATTGTATAAATATTTTTAATTGGATTATTTTCATTTAAAATCCAGAGAAACTTGACTGAAAGTAACTTTTCTTAATAAACTGGCTGTATCTGTATCGTATGTAGAACCACATGCCAATGTGAACAGAATAGAAATCAAAGTTAATATTTTTCTTTCTAAGGGAATATGCAGCAGCTGTGATCATGATCCCATCTGTCCTCAAGGGACAACCTCAATGGTAAGTATAAATTCTGATGCCGTCTTTAGTTTTATTCGCTTTTCCAATGTGGTCCCTTGTATAATGTAACTTAGAGCGATTGATTCCAACTTTCCCAAAACGATTTATTGCAAAAGACATATAAATGCTGTAAGTGAGTGATTTTGCTGGCAGGAGCTTTAAATGTGAATGTGCTCCAATATTTCATCTGTTTGAAACAATCTTTCATTTCTGAGTAGTGAATCATTCAATGATTCAGCCAGGAGCAGAAAACTCATGCAGATAAGGCAAGCAAGTAGCAGGTCTAAGCATCTTTAAGACTCACTGATCCATATGAAAATTTAGAATATTAGTCTGAGGACATGTTGCAAAATGGCAGCAAAATTTAAAAATTCTAATATTCAAATGGATGGCGCGAAGCTGACATGGTTCATCTCATTATTAGATGCCTGAAAATTTGATAGTTTATGGTTTGTATAAAGTAGATTAGAATTTTATTTTAAATGGGGTTATTTTCCAATTCCACTTCATTATTCCATTCTGTAATTCAGATTACTATATTTTATCCCTGCCTCTTTCTTTTTATTCACCTCTCTCAACTGCAAATAGAGGGTGTAGAGTTAGGCTCATGCTTTTCTCTTTGGGGCAGAGGCCTCTGTCCGCCTCTCTGACCCTGCACCAAATTGTTCTTCTGGGCCGGAGGCTGTGAAACCCCCACTGGGATCCCTTATCACCAAGAGGAAGTCTTGGCCAGTTCCTGCACTGCATCCTGTAGATAGTGCGCTAATGCAGCCACCGCACATCAGTGATAGAGAGAGGATGTCTAAGCTGGTGGATGAAGTGCTGATCACGTGAACTGTTTTTCTTGGATGGTATCCATCTCTCTTGAGTATTAGTGCAGCTTTATTCTTCCAGGAGAGTGTACCAAAGCAGTCCTGGTGCGCCTTGTAGATGGTGGGGAGGATTTGGGGAGTGGCAGCACTCAGCCATGTCTTGATATCACATCTTCTTTTGGATATTTGTACTTATTTTGTGCATAACTTATTATTTTTTGGCAAATGCTTGGGCTGTATAATTATACTTGGAACAAGATCAAGGATTGTGGGGCGTTTTTAAGATGTAATGTGTTAATCATTTTGGTACAGTACTGTTTGCTGCAAAAGTTCATAATCAACAAAATATGGCATTTTGAAGTGTTAAACATTCAAATTTTTTTTGCATAGGAATTTTCTAGCCAATTTAGGACACCCAACTGCTATTATAAAGAATTTAGGAGTGGCAAAGATGTGAAACTTTCTGGCTGCAAGCCCAGCTGTATAAAAGTAACCATAGTAAGTATATTTCCTGCCAGCCAAAAGTCTTCTTTACCTCTTACATTTCCTTCCATCTTCTTGAGGCGCTGAAGTAATTTTCTGAGCAATATTTAACAGAAGCAACAGGGGACTCACCTGTTGGTTCAAAAGCCAGCGAGAGTCTCATCTCACTTCTTTTCGGGAAGGCCCACCAAATTAAATGTCAATCAGGCACTTAACAGGGCAGCTTTGGACCTTCCCCAGAATCAAAGACTGTAGTGACAGAAGTCACAGCTGCCAAGAGCTGCCAGTCAACCAGAGGCCAGTAGCTCCTCATTGCTCGGCAATACCACTGGGGAGGCAGTGGCTGCTGCCTGTACTGTACCCACCAGAGGCCAAGGATCACCCATGAACTCAGAAACAAGTGAGTGATGGCAAGAGGGAATCAGAGTCATTGGCTTTGGATACAAACAACACTTAAACTGCAGTTGACTTGGGTACAGACAACATTTAAACCCAGAGTACTCAAAGCTTTAAGCTTTAATAACTTGTGCACAAGTGAGAACACGAGGCAAGCAAAGTATTGCCGGGTGTTCTGTTGATTCATACAGAAAATTTAGCAGTTATAGTTAATTACAGCAAATGAGAAATGACCAATTTTTTCTAACCCTTCATTGGCATATAAATCCACCAATCATAGCATAGCCTTTTGCCCTTTCTTATCCAATAGAAAACCAATCCTTCATTAGCATAATATGTCTCCATAGCTTGCTATTTGGTAATTGTCACGGTAACTTGTTCTTTGTTTTCATCCTGTTGTCCTGGTCTGGAATGCAGCCATAGAGTCATAGAGGTTTACAGCATGGAAACAGGTCCTTTGGCCCAACTTCTCCATGCCGTCCTTTCTTTTAAACCCCTAAACTAATCCCAATGGCCTGCATTTGGGCCATATCCCTCTGTAACTGTCTAAATGCTTTTTAAAAGACAAAATTTTACCCGCCTCTATTACTACCTCTGGCAGCTTGTTCCAGACACTCACGACCCTCTGTGTGAAAAAATTGCCCCTCTGGACACTTTTGAATCTCTCCTCTCTCAGCTTAAACTTGTGCCCTCTAGTTTTAGACTCCCCTACCTTTAGGAAAAGATATTCACTATCTAGCTGATTTGTGCCCCTCATTATTTTATAGACCTCTATAAGATCACCCCTCAGCCTTCTGCGCTCCAGAGAAAAAGGTCCCAGTCTATCCAGCCTCTCCTTATAACTCAAACCATCAAGTCCCAATAGCGTCCTAGTAAATCTTTTCTGCACTCTTTCTAGTTTAATAATATCCTTTCTATAGTAGAATTAGCAGTGTTTATGGAACAAGGTTTTAGATATACCTGCTTATCCTGAATACGTAAGCATTGGTTTTACTGAAGGCTGGACTGAAGGCCTTGTTTGGCTAATAATCATTTTCCATTACTTGACAGAGTGTTTTGAAAATTATGGAACTTTAATTTTCACAATTATTTGTAACCTAACTTCCACATCAGCAAAAAGAGCTGGTGATGGAATTCACTATCAAAAGAAGTAGTTGAGGCTAAAACATTGAGACTGGAATTTTCCTAATCGCCAAATTCTCCGTCTTCGCTGCAGCATGAGCGTGGAATGAACGGGTGATAAGATCGCGTCCTATATATTTTCAAGGAGCAGTTAGATATAGCACTTGGGGCAAAAGGGATTAAAGGATATGGGGGAAGGCAGGACCAGGCTATTGAGTCAGATAATCAGCCATCATCCTAATGAATGGCAGAGCAGGCTTGAAAGGTCAGATGGCCTCCTCCTGCTCCTATTTTCTATGTTCTCCCCCAATCATTGACCCCCTTTCCCCCAATAATCGCCTCCCGCCCATCCCCACAACAGCAATCTCTGGCATCCCCTGTTCCTCCGTCTGCTCCCGGCCCACAAGCAAATCTGAATGAATCCCCCAGCCCCTCCCTCATGAGCTTCCCACTGGGGCTCGCCCCTTGACGAAGGTTGGAACTGTCAGATTGGCATGGGCGTGGTGCTAACCTGTGCCAAGGGGCAGTGCCAGGCCACTTCCTCGCCATGTCCCTCTGCTCCGGGGGCTGTACTCACCTTTACATCCTCAGGGAGTCTCCCATGACAGGTTCATGTCAAGGTGAACCTGTTGTAAATGGACCGGCGTGATGTCATGCCGGCACCTGTTGAATATCCAGTGAGGGCGGAAATCCTGGAGAGACCCCTTGCTGATGACATGCTAATGTATTAAACTCATCTTCGTGTTTCACGCCACTCCACCAGTGAGGGGGTTGGTAGATCGGAATTTGGAGACTTACCGGCGTGAATCATGCTTTACAAGTCTCTCTGGACCTAGAGCGTGCGTCTCCACTCCCACGGATGCAGAGCACAGGCTCAAAATCATCCCCAGTGTTTGATATGCTACTCTAAGCAAGAGAACTAATATAGGGCTAACCCCAATTAAATACTCACACAACAAAGACAATTGAGATTGTTTGTGACTGGAAGTTCCAGAAGCAGAACTTGTAATCTTGAGGTTCTTGGTCCTTTTATAAAATTGTACATTCAGTATGATGAATTGAACTGCTAACTAAGTTGTGAAAGAAAGAGAAAACAAATCACATTGCAGAATGAATGTGGGTGGGGGGGGGGGGGGGGGGGGGGTGATTCTCCCAGCCGGGAGACTCAAGCCGTGTATCGGGTTCCCATTGGGCAGCACGGCCTCCGCGTGTTTCTGGCTGCCGGACTTATGTTAATTCTGATTTTAATATAATTTACATTTAATTAGTGGGTCTGGGACTGAAATCTCCGGGCCTGCTAGCTTCGCCCCCTGCCAGGAGTGTTTCACTCCAGCGGGGTTTATAACAGCTTCCCATGGGAGCTGGCAGCCCAACCCCGCTGGAGTGGAGGCGGGCCATGGAAACCCCTTAGAAAGTTGGCGATAAGGGGAGGTGCCCCCGGGCATTGCCAGCTTGGCAGTGCCAGCCTGGCCCACTGGCACAGCCCAAGGAGCAAAGTGGTAATGCCCATGGGGCACCTTGGCATTGCCCACCGAGCATCGGGCAGTGCCAAGGGGATGTGACCAGTGGGGGGCCTAATGGGGGTATGGGGCCTCTGAGTAGGGAGATAGGTGGGCATGAGGGGTGGAGGGAAGATCGAGATGATTGGGAGGCAGAGGGGGAGTTAGGGCTGGCCTGGACATGTCCGGGAGGCCAGCAGTCGGGGCTTGGGGGGGTTGGTGGGTTAGTAGTGTGGGGTCGCGGGGCTGGCCAGTGATTGGGAGACTGACAGTATGGAGCTACTGCGCATGCGCGATCTCTGCTATGACAATGGCCCGCTCAGCGCTATGCTGCCGGCCTCTTCAGCGGGAATAGGCTCCGCCTGCTGATTTTTAACGGGATACATGCTGGGACACTCTGTGATGCACGGAGTGCGGGTGATTCATTTTGAAAACCAGCAGAATTTACTCCAGTTTTTACACGAATTTGGCACTTAGAATTTTTTCTGGGTGAATCCCACCCTTTATGTTTAGGAGAAGTAAAATTGGAAACCAATCAGTGTGTGTGAGTCTTTCTTTTCTATAGGAAATAGATATTTTATCAGACATCCTTGACCTGGCAACTATGTAAGTATTTTCTATGCTCACACAATGTCATTTGACAGATGACACTTTTTTGGCTTTCAAACAAAACAAGTACTTTAGAAAATAAATGTAAGAAATTGCAAGAACATTCTGAGTCTAATAAAGAGAATGCTCACTGGCTTCCCATTAAGTTCCATTTTAGTTCCATTAAAGTAGCTTCATGCGTGCAATTAAATACATATTTATGGGCAAGCTTTCAGTTGTCCCTCATAAATGCAAGATTTAAACACATGATCTGATTGTATTCTTTTTCAAGAAATACTTTTATCTGTCATTCCTGGTGCAGCTCCTCATTCCTCTTCTTGTTGCTTCAGACTTTAGAATGCTGTTTAGGATATTTTGGACCCAAGTGCCAGATGTGCCCTGGCAAGCCAGGTGCTTGGTGTTCCAATTTCGGCATCTGTCAAGATAATATCAATGGAACTGGAGAGTGCCTGTGTAGGGAAGGATTTCAAGGCACTGCCTGTGAATCTTGTGAAGCTGGAAGATATGGAGCTCGTTGTGAAAATGGTATGGACATAAAAACTAAGTTTATTTATTAATCACAAGTAAGGCTTACATTAACACTGATGTTACTGTGAAATTCCCCAAGCCTGTTTGGGTCAATGTATCTAACCTGCACGTCTTTCAGACTGTGGGAGGAAACCGGAGCACCCGGAGGAAACCCATGCAGTCACGGAGAAAACGTGCAAACTCCGCACAGACAGTGACCCAAGCTGGGAATCGAACCTGGGTCCCTGGCATTGTGAGGCAGCAGTGCTAATCATTGTGCCAGAATGGATTAAAATGTAAAAAATAATGAAAGGAGACTATATAATTGATTTTGTAGGATGCATCATTTGATGCAACGTGTCTAATATGTGCATCTGAGTTTTGTAACCTGTGCTATTCCTGATCTCTGACCACTTCCGGCTATCATCATCAATAGGTTGCATAATATATTCTCACCAGAATGGGCATAAAGGTTTACAAAAATGCAAGTGTTAAGTTCAATTTTTTCCTTACATTATTTCGTTTCTGTTGTATTCCTATTTTTTTGTAGCTTTGGGCTAGAAATTGGAATACAGTTCGAATGTTTCCATATTAATTTACCTCTCGCAGTTAGACAAGGCTGCAATGTTCAGTGGGTTCGTATGGAAAACAATTTGAGCAAGAATGTTTCTGTTTAACTGTTGTACCTATACAAGTGTAGACAATGTACCATGATATTATGGATTTATCTTACCTTTGTAGTATGTTTGTACATTATGCACCTTTTATTTGTTTTATGTTAACTGGTAGTGTTGCGCTAACCTTACACATAATATTGCATCACCCTTTGTTACCAATCTTCACAACAGTATCTGGCTTTATGATATTGGTTATTGACATTTTTATGTCTTTTTTAGTCCTTTCTCAACCACATACTATTCGCTCTTCAGGGATAAAAAGGTGATTTACTAACAGGTGCTAATAAATACCACTCTATAAATGGTTGCTAGAAGGTATGTTAGGGATCCGCTTTGTGGGCAGGATTTTCTGGCCCCCCCCCGGAGTGTTTTGCAATGGTGGAAGCAGCATGCCATTGGCTGGCAGCAAGATCAACAAATCCTGCCGTTGTCAACAGGGTCTCCCATTGTATGCACCCCGCATCGCCAGGAAACCCACAGCAGGTGTTCACCATTGGCAGGACCAAACGATCACGCCAACAGGAATGGCCAGAAAATTTTGGCCAATGAGTTGCCCTAGTTCTTTCCTCTATTCCTGTGAAAGAATTTTTGATGACTGTTCAATGCCTCCTTAACAGTATAGCTGTTCAGGAGCAAAAACAGAAAATGCTGGAAAATCTCAGCAGATCTGACAGCATCTGTGGAGAGAGAATGGAGCCAACGTTTCGAGTCTGGGTGACCCTTCGTCAGAGCTGAACACAATAGAGAATAGGATGAGATTTATACTGTAGTGGTGAGGAGCGGGAGGGGATGGAGTGCGAGGGATGGATAGAGAGCCAACAGTTGGTGGAGACGGGAGAGATTGGCAAAGATGTAAGCTGTTCAGGACCATGTCTTGCAATATCACCCTGTATCTGTATGTTGTTTTCTTCCTTTTACGCTTTTACACCCTGATTAACAGCGTACTTACTTGTGTGTGTTTAGAATGCAAGTGTGTAAATGGGAAGTGCAACGATGGACTTGATGGTGATGGAAATTGTAACTGTTTCAAAGGGTGGAGAGGCACAAATTGTGCTATAGGTAAGGGGAATATTATAAGCTTTAAGCCTAAAAAATGTATATTTATTAAACAGAGTACCTAAGTATATTTTGCAATATTATCAAGAAGGAATAATTCTGATTTGATATGGTTTTTGGACACGGTGAGAAAGCATGGGCTGACTTTTACTGTCCCGCCCGCCATTGGAATCGTAGCGGGCGGGACATGGGCCATGCAAAGGTCCGTTGACCTCGGGTGGGATCTTCCGGCTTTGGGTCGAGCATGGCCGGAAAATCCCATCCGTGATGTCAGCTTGTGTGTTTCAGATGGTTGTTTGCCACACACTTATTTCAATGCCTGACAATTAGTGAAAGATTGAAAGTTTTTAATTTGGGCACTCACCCATTTGCTGCTGGATGCTACACATGTGTGGATTTGTATTAATCTTGTTCGGACAAACTGTGACCTCACAGCGTTTTTGGGTTGGATTTCTCTTAGATTACTGGGATGTCCTGCTATGAAATTCCCCCACTATGTTTTATTACCCTATGGATCAATGTTTAATCACTAGTCAATGACTAACCCATTTCCATAGTGCGCTGGTTAATATTATATTCACTGTGCTGGTTTTTGCTATTGTCCTCATCTTATTTGTGAAACATCTGTATTTGCTATTTTTTGAAAGTTCTCATTTTAGATTTCATTTTACCCAAATTAAAATGATAAACAGCCCTATATGTATCAGGTCTGATCTTGTATAATCCATGGAGTCTGAAAACAAACAGAAGCACTAATTTTCCATTCCCTTTATGTAAGCTTTGGTGAACTCAAATATAAAATTCCAAATGACATGCATATTCTATAGAGATTTGACCCTCACTTTCCAGAAGCAAAATGAATTCTGACTTATGTTTCAGCATTTCTCTTTTTCAGGAATTGTAAATGATCTCTGCAATGACACTTGCCACCCCAATGCCAAGTAAGTGAAACAGACCTGATTTCAGTTTTTCTTGGAGCTCAGTCTTGTTGGAATAATGCACATCGTTGCAATTCCAGTCTTATTATTCTTGTGAATGTTGGAACAGGGGCCCAAGTTTAAAATCTATGCAGATATCAATTAATTACCAAAGTAGCAGTAAGGTAACATTCTCAAAATGTTTATATCGCATCATGATGATGGAAGAAACAACTGGGCACATTGTGGATTACATTTCCTGGGTACCTACCACACACAGTGCACATTCCTGGCACAGAACAATAAAAACAACATTCCAAAGTACCTCTATAAAATCACTGCCAACAGTGATGATAAGCCAAAAAAAAGATGGTGCTGGAGCGTGGCGACTTCTTGTGAGCTATCCCCAGCATGCCCTCTAATTTCATATTTTGTAATAATTCTGCGCTTCTAAGACTGAATTCTAGGTACGCTATATTCTGCACCCTCTCCCTTCCTTTTCCCCTATGTACTTTATGACCGGTTTGTTTTGCCTGTCTAGCGTGCAAGAAAAAATACTTTTCACTTTATCTCAGTACATGTGACAATAATAAATCAAATCAAATCAAATAAATAAAGTAACATGTGAAAACTGACAGTAAAAGAAAGAACAACAAGCTGAGTGTCTGTGTGTGCTTAGTTGCCTTCCAGGGCCTCCTGGTTCTCTGGCCTTCTGCCTCTGTTCGGCTGGCTACACTGGGAATGGAACCTACTGTTCAGGTACGACTATGCAATATACCTCTTGTAGGGAAAGTCAAAATAACATGTATAAACCCAAACAGTGAAAATGCTTTGAAAGAAATGTGTTGAAGTTATTTGGTACTTTTCACAACTTCAGGCCACCCCCAAAACCCTTTGGAGCCAGTTAGGTACTTCTGGAATATAGTCACTCTGTTAATGAAGGAAAAGTGACAGCCAATTTCCACGTGGCAAGATCCCACAACAACAATGTAATAATGATGACCAGATAATCAGCTTTAGTGATGCTGGGAACACAGGGCAGGAATTCTCCAGCCGTTCACGCCGGAGGATATTCAGGAAAGTATCTCGGCGGCTACAGACTTTCCATTGAGGTTATAATTACATTCCTGACATTCATAACATGGCTATATTATTACAACAATAAAGAGTTGCGCTGGTCCCGCTGGCGGCACACCCCTGCTGCGGGTTTCCTGGTGGCGTGGGATGGCTTCAACGGGAATCCCCTTTGACAGCGGTGGGACCAGAGGATCCCACCACCAGTGGGATCAGAGTACCAACTCCGGACACTGAGTGAAATGCAGAGGGGAGGCCGGGGAATCTTGCCCAGGATTTAGGAGCAGGAATAGGCCAATTGGCCCTTTGGGCCAGCTTCACAATAATAAGATCATGGCTGATCTGGTTGTGGTCTTAACTCCACTTCCCTATCTATCCCCACATAACCCTTGACTCCCTTGTCAATCAAAAGTCTCAAACTTGAATTTACATTGCATAGATGATGTGGAATCTGTATGGGTCGAGTTAAGAAACACCAAGAGGCAAAAAACATTTGTGGGGGTGGTATACAGACCACCGAACTGTAGTAGTAATGTTGGGAATAGCATTAGACAGAAAATCAGAGATGCTTGCGATAAAGGACTATCTGTGATTATGAGTAACCTTAATCTGCATATAGATTGGGAGAGTCAAATTAGTCACAGTACAATAGAGGAGGAATTTCTGGAGTGTATGCAGGATGGTTTTCTGGACCAATATGTTGAGCAACCAACAAGGGAACAGCCATCTTGGACTGGGTGCTGTGTAATGAGAAAAGATTAGTTGGCAATCTAGTTGTGAGAGAACTCTTGGGGATGAGTGATCATAATATGATAGAATCAATTATCAAGGTGGATAGTGAGATTCTGAGACCAGCGTCCTGAATCTCATAAAGGTAACTATGATGGTATGGGTAATGAATTGGCCATGATGGACTGGGAAACATTACTGAAAGAAAGGACAGTGGACAGGCAATGGCAGGCATTCAAGGACCGAATAGGTGAACTCCAAAAGTTGTTTATTCCTATTTGGGAAGGGAAGGCAAGAGTGGAAAGGGAACTGTGGTCAAACCATGGTTTACAAGGGAAATTAGAGATAGTATTAGATTCAAAGTAGAAGCATACAAATTGGCAAGAAAAAGCAAAGAGACATGAGGATTGAGAGCAGTTTAAAATTCAGCAAAGGCAGACCAAGGGATTGATTAAGAAGGGGAAAATAGAGTATGAAAGTAAACTAGTGGAGAACATAAAAACTGTCTGTTAAAGCTTCTATAGATATGTAAGAGAAAGAGATAGACAAAAATGAATGTAGATCCCTTACGGTCAGAAAAGGAGGAATTCATAATGGGGAACAAAGAAATGGCTGAGTAGCTAAATTCCTACTTTGCTTCTGTCTTCACAAAGGAAGACATGAATAATGTACCAGAAGTTCTGAGAAACACAAGCGTTAGAGGGGAGCTGTAGGCAATCAGTATTAGTAAATAAATGGTTTTGGGGAAATTAATGGGATTGTAGACGGAGTACAAAGTTGAATGAGAGGGTGAGCTGTGAGGAGGATGCAGAGATGCTTCAGCGTGATTTGGACAGGCTGAGTGAGTGATGGCAGATGCAGTATAATGTGGATAAATGTGAGATTATCCACTTCAATAACAAAAATAGGAAGGCAGGTTGTTATTTGAGTGGGTGCAAATTGAGAGAGGTGGATGGTAAGGGGTAAACCTTCTGGGACTGAGGTGAGGAGAAATTTCTTCATCCAGAGAGTGATGGATTTGTGGAATTCACCAACGTAGAAAGTAGCTGAGACCAAAATGTTGTGTGATTTTAAGACAAAGTTAGATATAGCTCTTGGGGCTAAAGGGATCAAGGGATATGGGGGGAGGCGGGATCAGCATATTGAATTTCATGATCATAATGAATGGCGGAGCAGGCTCAAAGGGCTGAATGGCCTACTCCTGCTTCTATTTTCTATGTATGTTTCTATGTTTATATATATGTCTATTCAGTGACCCAGCTCCCACAGCTTTCTGGGGAAAAGAATTCCACATAATAATGATTCTCTGAGAGAAAAGATTCCTCCTCAGCCCCAACTTAAAAGGGAGACCCCATATTCTTAAACTTAAACAGCCGCTAAATTCCACCCAGTAAGCATGCAATAGCAAGAACACTGCATCTCTCTTTGTGTTTAGGTGTTAAACTTGGCACATGCATTTCAATAGGGCTGGAGCTGAACATCCGATCTCCAAGGTAACCAGGCCTCACAGGCTTGTCGTCAGGCAGAACTCATAGCAGATCACCTGTCCCTTTTCATCCTCCATTTTTACCTCAAATTAAAGATACTGCTTAAAGCATAACCATCCTGAACAATAGCCAAGGCCTCACATTCATAACAGGGGATCTCTCTCTTTCTCCCTTACTACTTAATCATCATAGAATCATAGCATCCCTACAGTGCAGAAGGAGGCCATTTGGCCCATTGAGTCTACACCGACCACCATCCCACCAAGGCCCTATTCTCGTATCCCCACATATTTACCCTGTTAATCTCCTGACACTAGGGTCAATTTAGCGTGGCCAATCAACCTAACCCACACATCTTTGGACTGTGGGAAAAAACCGGAGAACCCAGAGGAAACCCACACAGACATGGGGAGAATGTGCAAACTCCACACAGACAGTGACCCGAATCAAACCCGGGTCCCTGGCTGTGAGGCAGCAGTGCTAACCACTGTGCCCAAGTTTATTACACAATAATGAGAAGTTGACATATCCTCCATGCTTTGTTCATGAAACCCAATGATAAGTGGCACATCACTAAATAGAAGGAAGCAGCATGGAAAGATATGCCTTGTTGGTATGGTGTTATCCACTAGAATCATTTTTTTTATTTGACAGATAACAAGAGCTGCAAACAATAGTTTTATTTTCTGGTTCTGAGGAAAAAGTCATAATTCACATTAACCACCATTTTCCTGTTCACAGAAATCAACCCCTGTGAGGTTAATAATGGCGGCTGTTCAGTGAACTCCAACTGCACCAACATTTCTGCAGGAGAGAGAACGTGCACTTGCCGTGACGGTTACACTGGGGATGGGCTAATCTGTTTAGGTAAGTATGAAAAGCAGACATGGTGAAAAGCAGAGAATTCCATGTGCTGGCCTCACTTATCCAAATTCAGCTGCTTCTGCTTTATTTAAATTTAATTATAAGTCTATCTGCTTTGGATAATGAGTAAAATAGAGGAACACACAGATGTTCTTGTGCATTCTGCTTGATAATTACATTTTCCAACTCATCATAGTATGATGGACTTCCTCATTAGTCAGCCTGACATCTGTTGCTGCAACCCTGAAAATATTTATCCATAAAACTGTTCCTGGTATTTGTTGATTATAATGCAACAGGGGTAGATTTTAATCAGCCAGCCGGGTGCTGGGGATAGTTGCTCTCAATAATTAGATGATTCCTATAACGGGCCTGGTGACAAGTTGAAAATGGTCATAATAAACATAAAGAATATAAGATACATTGTACATGATAGGTTAGCTAGTGAGTCACACAAGGTACCTATGGGGTAGCTCTCATGACTGATTCTACATATTAAGAGTCCATTGCATTTTTTAATTGATTGATGGGATGTGGGCGTCACTGGCTCGGACAACAGCTATTCCTTGAACTAACTGGCTTGCTAGGCCATTTAAGAGTTAACCACATTGCTGTGGATCTGTGAGTCACATGTAAATCAGACCAGGTAAGGAAAGCAGATTTCCTTCTCTGGACCAGATGGGTTTTTATGACAATCACGGTCATCCATAGATTTTAATTCCAGAGTTTATTGGATTTAAATTTCACCATCTGCCAAGGTAGGATTCAAACAACGGGTCCCCAGAACATTACCCCTGGTTCCTTGATTACTAGATAATACCACTACACTACCAGCTCCCCATGCTTGCACGTTGGTATCCAGTAGCAATTGACTGTACTCCTTTGGGTTTATAGATTATAATATACAAGTTTGATTAACTTAAAAGTAGGTCAGCTGTGTTCTGGGCCAGATGTTACTGGAACAAGAAAGTACTGCCTAAAATGTTCTAAGTCATTTACAACATTCCTGTCTATTGGTGGCGGGGTGCGGGGGAGGGTGTTTGGAGTGGTAGTGGGGGTGGCGGAGGGAGATGGATACGTTCAGCGATTAGTGGCTGTCAGCTCACTGGGTGGTGTGATTCTGAGTCGAAGGGTGACCTTGTGTTTGGAGCTTTGTGTGTTTAATTGCCAAACTATCTGGGTGGCTGGATTGCTTCATTCCTGCCAGGCTGATGCCTCTAATTCCAAGGGCAAGTTCACTAAGAGCTATCCTCACAGCTGCAGAGTTATGGGCCTTTTCCCTGACCTTAGCTTCCTGCTGTTGCTGAACTTGACCTCTGCTTCACTGGTTCAAACCTGTTTCTGATTCCCCAACGCTCTAGTGGAAATGATCTACTCATGTTCAAGATTTAAACTTGAGCCCAGTTCACTTAAACTGAATTGAGATTTCCCCATTCTGAGAGTGCATCCTGATACTCATCGCTAGTACTCTCTTGGACATTTGTAAGTGTGAAGGCGATGACAACATGCTACAAAAGACGATTGTAGTTTTGAAAAACTGTTCTCTAGGAACCATGTGTCTGGTTTGTTAAACATGATACTCTTACTTCTGGGATTTACTTTGGTCCAAATCCAAATTCCAAATGAAAGTCTCCTTATCTTTCAAAGGTTCCAAAGAAATATATTTGGGCAATTTCAGCACAGTTGCCTGGATGTGCAATATAGAGCTGCACAAGTTAAAGAAAATAGGCATAGAAACATGGGAAATGGGAGCGGGAGTAGGCCACTCAGCCCTTCAAGCCTGCTCCACCATTCAATATGAACATGGCTGGTCCTCTGTCTGGACATCATACTCGCACGCTCTCCCCATACCCCTTAATAACTTCAGTGTCTTTAACTTTCACTTAAAAAGCAGTCACAGGAGTAGGAGCAAAAACCCCTGCCTTAACAGGCCTACCAGTGCCAAGGATAGGCCAGACTATAGTAAATTATCACATGGTGAGTCAGATAGCAGGGATCTGATAGCAGGAAAAACTTCTTTTTGGCTGTTTGTTCTTTTTAATCATTCATGGGATGTGAGTTCTGCTGGCATTTATTGCTCACCTCAAATTCCCCTGAGTAGGTAGATGGTGGTGAGCCACCTTCTTGAACCGCTGCACTGCAGTTCATGTTTGGCACGGTGGCACAGTGGCGAGCACTGCTGCCTCACAGCACCAGGGACACAGCGATAGGGCGGGAGAGAGGGCCTGGGTAAGATATTCTGTCAGAGAGTCAGTGCAGACTCAATGGACCGAATGGTCTCCTTCTGCACTGTAGGGGCTCTATGATTCTGTGTGCCGTAGCTACACTCACAGTCTCGTTAGGAAGGGAGTTCCAGGTTTTTGATCGAGCACCAGTGAAGGAATAGGGATATAGTTCCAACTCAAGGTGGTGTGTGGCTTGGGGGGGAACTTGCAGGTGGTGATGTTCCCATGCGACTGCTGCCCTTATCCTTCTTGGTGGAAGAGGTTGTGTGTTTGGAAGGTGCTGTCTAAGGAGCCTTAGTCAGTTGCTGCAGTGCATTTTGTACCTGGGGTACACTACTGACACTGTGCGTTGGTGGTGGAGGGAATGAATGTTGAAGGTGGTGTATGGGGTACCAATCAAATTGGCTGCTTTGTGCTAGATGGTGTCAGGCTTCTTAAATGAGCTGCACTCATCCAGGCAAGTGGCAAGTATTACATCACACTTCTGACTTGTGCCTTGCAGGTGGCTGGACAGGTTTGGGGGAATCAGGAGGTGACTTACTCTCTGCCAAAATTTGAGCCTCTGACCCACCAGCGATGTCCATGTCCCACGAGTGAATACATTTTTTAAACGCCAGGAAGGGCTGCGGGTGGTGAGAGACTGGAGACTCGGAGGGGCTGGGGGTTGGGGGCAGGGGTTGAGGGGTCAGGAGGGGCAGTGGGGAGGTCGGATCAGGTCAGACCAGGAGGGGAAGGGGCCAGGTCGGACATGGGAGGCCATGAGGGGGTTTGTGGGGAGGGTCGGGGGGGTGGATCAGGAGTGGAGATGGCATGGGGGATCCACTGGGCAGGGGGGTCGTGTGTGTACAGGGTGTCCCGTGCGGGGTCAGTTGGTGTTTTTTTTAATAGCTACTTTGGAGCTTTTTTCCTTCTAACTTTTCAGAATAACTATCAGCGTAAAACTGGCAGAATCATCCAAAGTTAGTGATTTAAATCGCTTCTGTCGGGTGGCAATTGTCCAGGGGAAGATAGCACTTCTGGGCAGGTCAGGTAAACCCCTACATGGGAACTTCCTACATGGATTTCCCAGCACATCATTGCAATACTGCCTAAGCCTGACACTGAGAAGACAGAAAGTTATGGGCCATCATGTTTCACTGGCTGCTGACACCAAGTATAAATGATTGATTCTTGTATGCCACTTTGCTGCGTGATATTTAATTTTGTCACCAAGTAGCTGGGAGACCCCCAGTTCTCCATCACCATTGGTCATGTATGCCAAGACCTAACTTATCTCCAGTGCCTCCTTCACTGAACTGTTAATGTGGAGTTGTCCTACGGACAAGCCCTCCGTATACACAGGATCTGCTCGGATGAGGAGGATCGCAACAGACACCTCCAGACGCTGAAAGATGCCCTCATAAGAACAGGATATGGCGCTAGACTCATTGATCAACAGTTCCAACGCGCCACAGTGAAAAACCGCACCGACCTCCTCAGAAGACAAACACGGGACACAGTGGACAGAGTACCCTTCGTTGTCCAGTACTTCCCCGGAGCGGAGAAGCTACGGCATCTCCTCCGGAGCCTTCAACATGTCATTGATGAAGACGAACATCTCGCCAAGGCCATCCCCACACCCCCACTTCTTGCCTTCAAACAACCGCACAACCTCAAACAGACCATTGTCCGCAGCAAACTACCCAGCCTTCAGGAGAACAGTGACCAAGACACCACACAACCCTGCCACAGCAACCTCTGCAAGACGTGCCGGATCATCGACACAGATGCCATCATCTCACGTGAGAACACCATCCACCAGGTACACGGTACATACTCTTGCAACTCGGCCAACGTTGTCTACCTGATACGCTGCAAGAAAGGATGTCCCGAGGCATGGTACATTGGGGAAACTATGCAGACGCTGCGACAACGGATGAATGAACACCGCTCGACAATCACCAGGCAAGACTGTTCTCTTCCTGTTGGGGAGCACTTCAGCGGTCACGGGCATTCGGCCTCTGATATTCGGGTAAGCGTTCTCCAAGGCGGCCTTCGCGACACACGACAGCGCAGAGTCGCGGAGCAGAAACTGATAGCCAGGTTCCGCACACACAAGGACGGCCTCAACCGGGATATTGGGTTTATGTCACACTATTTCACATAAATATTTCTGCTTTTTTCCTCCTGAGACTTTATCATGCGATCCTAGAATCAGAATTTATGTCACACTATTTGTAACTCCCACAGTTGCGTGGACCTGCAGAGTTTCACTGGCTGTCTTGTCTGGAGACAATACACATCTTTTTAGCCTGTCTTGATGCTCTCTCCACTCCCATTGTTTTGTTTCTTAAAGACTGGATTAGTTGTAAGTATTCGCATTCCAACCATTATTCATGTAAATTGAGTCTGTGTCTTATAAGTTCTGTTTGTGAACAGAATTCCCACTCACCTGAAGAAGGGGCTCAGAGCCTCGAAAGCTTGTGTGGCTTTTGCTACCAAATAAACCTGTTGGACTTTAACCTGGTGTTGTTAAACTTCTTACTGTGTTTACCCCAGTCCAACGCCGGCATCTCCACATAATGTGGAGTTGACCAGAGGCCACCTCTGGCTCTCTGTCTCTCCCTCGTCTTCTGTACTCTCTTCAGCAAGGGAAGAAAGAAGAGACCCAAGAGTGGGAGCTGAGGAACCTTTTGAGAGGATAAAAAGACAGCATTTGTCGAGGGTCATTATGAGGTATTGGTGTGACATTACTGTAAGATGAGGATATTAGGCACAGTGGCATAGTTGTTCGCACTGCTGCCTCACAGCGCCAGGGACCTAGGTTCAATTCCCAGCTTGGGTCACTGTCTGTGTGGAGTTTGCTTGTTCTCCCCGTGACTGCGTGGGTTTCCTCCGGGTGCTCTGGTTTCCTCCCACAGTCCAAAAGATGTGCTGGTCAGGTGCATTGGCCATGCTAAATTCTCCCTCAGTGTACCCAAACAGGCAACGGAGTGTGGCGACTAGGGGGTTTTCACAGTAACTTCATTGCAGTGTTAATGTAAGCCTACTTGTGACACGGATAAATAACTTTAAAACTTATGAATGACGGCTGGTCGGATAGATATGTGATAAGTCGCTCCAGGACAAGAGGAATGTGTGGAGCAGTGTTGGTGAAGCAGTGAAGCAGGAATGATGGACAGAAGAAGAAGGCAGAGTGAAGGGGTTTGTACTCGAATGTCTCGTGTCACTCACCTTTCCCACTCTGATCAGGTCGTGAAACTTCAGGTGGCAGTGTATCAGAGGGAGGCACCACACTCCTGCCACTGACCTCCTCTGCCACATCCAGCCTGCTTGTTCCGAGGCTGACTTTTCCCTCCCATCTTCAGGGAACAGAATCTCCCTGAGGGAGATAATGCCTGCAGCGTTATAAGAACATAAGAAGTAGGAGCAGGAGTAGGCCATCTGGCCCTTCGAGCCTGCTCCGCCATTCAATAAGATCATGGCTGATCTTTTCATGGACTCAGCTCCACTTACCCGCCCGCTCACCATAACCCTTAATTCCTTTACTATTCAAAAATTTATCTATCCTTGCCTTAAAAACATTCAATGAGGTAGCCTCAACTGCTTCACTGGGCAGGGAATTCCCCAGATTCACAACCCTTTGTGTGAAGAAGTTCCTCAGTCCTAAATCTGCTTCCCCTTATTTTGTGGCCATTCCCCCTAGTTCTAGTTTCACCTGCCAGTGGAAACAACTTCCCTGCTTCTATCTTATCTATTCCCTTCATAATCTTATATGTTTCTATAAGATCTCCCCTCATTCTTCTGAATTCCAATGAGTATAGCCCCAGTCTACTCAGTCTCTCCTCATAAGCCAACCCTCTCAACTCCGGAATCAACTAATGAATCTCCTCTGCACCCCCTCCAGTGTCAGTATATCCTTTCTCAAGTAAGGAGACCAAAACTGTACACAGGTGTGGCCTCACCAGCACCTTATACAGCTGCAACATAACCTTGCTGTTTTTAAACTCCATCCCTCTAGCAGTGAAGGACAAAATTCCATTTGCCTTCTTAATTACGTGCTGCATCCTCAAACCAACTCTTTGTGATTCTTGCACAAGGATACCCAGGTCCCTCTGCACAGCAGCATGCTGCAATTTTTTACCATTTAAATAATAGTCCTTTTTGCTGTTATTCCTACCAAAATGGATGACCTCACATTTACCAACATTGTACTCCATCTGCCAGACCCTCACCCACTCACTTAGCCTATCTATATCCCTTTGCAGTCTTTCAGCGCCCTCTGCACACTTTGCTCTGCCACTCATCTTAGTGTCATCTGCGAAGTTTGACACACTACACTCGAGACACATTGCTGAAGTATGCTGCTGCCTTGCTGTGCTGAGATTCCATCTGTGAAAGTCCTGGCTTTGTCAAACATATCCACAATGCTTCAAGCTTTCCCCTCGCTATGTCCTTTTTATATAGACTGGTGCAGATTGTCTTCACAACTACTGGCTCGAAATATTCGGGAAGTCCAACATCAGAGGTAGTGGCTGGATTAAAAAAAACTATCAAACATGCTGCTGAAACTTCTGTATTCCCAATGTGCACTCAGCCTCCAACCAAAGTTAAAATTCAGCTAATTGTGTCAGTAAGCTTCCTGTCTTAGTTACTGCTGTAAGACCACAGGAGACATCAAAATCCATTCTCTAGGTCCTGATTTATCCATAACCAGTGTCGCAGGGGATTGACTTTGTGATCTTAAGCTTGAATGTTTTTCTTTGCTAATCTGAATTGTGGTACCAAAGGTTATGCATGCTCCACCTGTTGTGACTAATAGGGTGGCATTTTACGGCCTTGCTCATCCCGAAACCGTAAAATCCCGCCCGAGGTCAACGGATCTTCCCATTGTCTGCCCCTCGCCCTCTCCGATTCCCGTGGTGGGCGGGGCAGTAAAATTCCGGTAGAGCCCAATTCTATCATTGATTTCTGGGCCATGCCGCAGATTGATAGAGCAGGGCAGCGAGATGCGTTGGTAACAAGAGCATAAAGAGGAGAAGGTAAAATAGAATAATGAACTTGGTCAGTTCTTTATCCAGGTAAAGTAAATTCAATGGATAGAGAAAGAATAGACAGTGGGAAGATTTTGCTAATTATACTGCACTTTGTTTTTTAAATTATTCCTAATATCGTATTTTATTCCAAATCAGAAATTGATGGCTGTATAGAAGGGAATGGTGGATGTCATGAAAATGCAGAATGCACCAAAACAGGTCCAAATCAGGTAAGGCAAAATTATCTGCACAGATTTCTAGCCATTCCAATGTATTTCATTTTTATCTTTAGTTTTATGTTGTTTTCCCAGCATTATTGTACTTCAGGGGTTAAGTTACGAGGAGAGATTGGAAGAAGTAGAGCTTTATTCCCTCGAAATCAGAAGATTGAGGGGTGACCTGATAGAAGTCTACAAAATATTTACAGGGAGGGAGAGGGTGGATAAAGATAAACTATTTCCACGAGTTGTAGGTTCTAAAACCAGGGGCCATAATCCAAAAATTAGGGCCAAGCGTTCAGGAGAGATGTTAGAAAACACTTCCACACACAAAGAGTGGTGGAGGATTGGAACTCTCTTCCTCAAACTGCGATGGATGCTGGTTCAATTGTTATGTTTAAGTCTGAGATAGACAAATTTTTATTGAGCAGGGGTATCAAGGCCCAGGGCAGGTACATGGAGTTAGGCCACAGATCAGCCATGATCTTATTGAATGGTGGAGCGGGGTCGAGGAGCTGAATGGCCTACTTCCGTTCCTATATTCCTTCTCCAGTATTTTAAAAATGGGGTAGGACTGGAAACTGGGTTGTCTGTAGCAGAAAGCCAAGAATGAAAATAAGCATTTTTAAAATGGATGAGGTTAATTGAATTCCAAGGGCAGCTGCATCTGTTATGAGTTTAAGCAGGGCGTGTACATTATGATAGATAAGATAACTGTGTTAAATTAATTCTTCACAAACAAATCAGTATTGTAAACTTCCAGATCCAGCCAAATGGGCTCAGGAAAAATGTAACCCTGAGATTCCGGCTTGTTATTCTTGGATTGGGAGGGTGCAATACAAGATAAGAGACCCCACCCACACAGATATTTTGAATGATACTTTGCATGCTTTCTTTGATGTGTTCTTCATTCTAGGTCGCTTGTAATTGTCTCCGTGGATACTATGGAGATGGCAAAAAATCCTGTGCACCCATCAACCTTTGCGAAAAGGTTAGCAACAAACTTATAGGCCTAGAAATTCAAGAGCGTCCACTTTTGCAGCAAATCAATCTTGGAGCAGAAACCTCAAGCAGGCATTAGGCCCCTTATCTACATATATAAAGAGCCTAATGCCTATGTCAGGTATGGGCAAAGGATGCCGCTTGTTTGTCCTTACCAATATGTACTTCCGGTGTGCTTCCTGCCCCACATTTTGGGACATCAGTAGGTTGCATAACACCTGAAAAAAATGGGCATTTCACAACCCAATTGCAAAGCCAAAGTTATGACATAAGGCTGGTTCTTCATTTTGAGGCAGGTAGCAGGAATATAGAACATAGAACATAGAACATAGAACATTACAGCGCAGAACAGGCCCTTCGGCCCACGATGTTGCACCGACCAGTTAAAAAAAAAAAAACTGTGACCCTCCAACCTAAACCAATTTCTTTTCGTCCATGAACCTATCTACGGATCTCTTAAACGCCCCCAAACTAGGCGCATTTACTACTGATGCTGGCAGGGCATTCCAATCCCTCACCACCCTCTGGGTAAAGAACCTACCCCTGACATCGGTTCTATAACTACCCCCCCTCAATTTAAAGCCATGCCCCCTCGTGCTGGATTTCTCCATCAGAGGAAAAAGGCTATCACTATCCACCCTATCTAAACCTCTAATCATCTTATATGTTTCAATAAGATCCCCTCTTAGCCGCCGCCTTTCCAGCGAAAACAATCCCAAATCCCTCAGCCTCTCCTCATAGGATCTCCCCTCCATACCAGGCAACATCCTGGTAAACCTCCTCTGCACCCTCTCCAAAGCCTCCACATCCTTCCTGTAATGTGGGGACCAGAACTGCACACAGTACTCCAAGTGCGGCCGCACCAGAGTTGTGTACAGTTGCAACATAACGCTACGACTCCTAAATTCAATCCCCCTACCAATAAACGCCAAGACACCATATGCCTTCTTAACAACCTTATCTACTTGATTCCCAACTTTCAGGGATCTATGCACACATACACCTAGATCCCTCTGCTCCTCCACACTATTCAAAGTCCTCCCGTTAGCCCTATACTCAACACATCTGTTATTCCTACCAAAGTGAATTACCTCACACTTCTCCGCATTAAACTCCATCCGCCACCTCTCGGCCCAACTTTGCAACCTGTCTAAGTCTTCCTGCAAACTACGACACCCTTCCTCACTGTCTACCACACCACCGACTTTGGTGTCATCAGCAAATTTGCTAATCCACCCAACTATACCCTCATCCAGATCATTAATAAATATTACAAACAGCAGTGGCCCCAAAACAGATCCCTGAGGTACACCACTTGTAACCGCACTCCATGATGAATATTTACTATCAACCACCACCCTCTGTTTCCTATCCGCTAGCCAATTCCTGATCCAATTTCCTAGATCACCCCCAATCCCATACATCTGCATTTTCTGCAGAAGCCTACCATGGTGAACCTTATCAAACGCCTTACTAAAATCCATATATACCACGTCCACTGCCTTGCCCCCATCCACCTCCTTGGTCACTTTCTCAAAAAACTCAATAAGGTTAGTAAGGCACGACCTACCTGCCACAAAACCATGCTGACTATCACCTATCAATTCATTACTCTCCAAATAACTATAAATCCTATCCCTTATAATTTTTTCCAACATCTTGCCGACAACAGAAGTGAGACTCACCGGTCTATAATTCCCGGGGAAGTCTCTGTTCCCCTTCTTAAACAATGGGACAACATTCGCTAACCTCCAATCTTCTGGTACTATACCAGAGGCCAACGACGACCTGAAGATCAGAGCCAGAGGCTCTGCAATCACTTCTCTTGCCTCCCAGAGAATCCTTGGATAAATCCCATCCGGACCAGGGGATTTATCTATTTTCAGACCCTCCAGAATATCCTGCACATCCTCCTTATCAACTGTAATACTGTCTATTCTACTCCCCTGCAACCCAGTGTCCTCCTCAGCTATATTCATGTCCCCTTGCGTGAACACCGAAGAGAAATATTGGTTCAATGCTTCACCAATCTCCTCCGGTTCCACACATAACTTCCCTCTGCCATCTATAACTGGCCCTAAACTTGCCCTAACCAACCTTCTGTTCTTGACATACCTATAGAACGCCTTAGGATTCTCTTTAACCCTATCCGCCAAAGTCTTCTCATGTCCCCTTTTAGCCCTTCTAAGCTCGCTCTTCAACTCCCTCTTAGCCAATCTAAAGCTTTCTAGTGCACTACCCGAGTGCTCACGTCTCATCCGAACATAAGCCTCCTTTTTCTTTTTAACCAGGAAAGGGTGCCTTCATTCGAGGGAATGGGGGAGGCAGGTGGGTGCTGGAGTCAGGCCCACTACCCCCAGATACTGATTGGAGGCATCCTAGAGGCTGTCAAATGCCAAGGCAGACTAGTTAAAAGGCCTGCCTCAGCTCTGGGACTTTGTTCCAGTTGTTTTCTTCAATTTTGAGCTTTCTAGTCCTCACCCGTTGCATCCCACTCATTCCCTATGCCCATAAATGCCAACTCATGCCAACCCTTGCCCCTTCACCCACCCTCAGTGGCCTCTCATATCCTCCATGCCAAATAATGCCCCTCCACCCACCACCTTTGATCCTTCATACTTCCATACTAACCCATGTCCCATCATCTACTCTCAATGGCCCATCATACACTCCATGCCAACTCATAGCACCTCAATGCCCATTCACCCAATGTCCATTCTGTAGAGCATCAATAAGCCCTATGATAACAATGGCATGTGTGGAAAAACGTAAAAAAACAGTCATTCACACCTTTGTTTTAAAAACTGCTCTTACTACAACAAGACTTTTAAAGTATAAATATCAGAAACTATAGAACATAGAACATAGAACAGTACAGCACAGAACAGGCCCTTCGGCCCACGATGTTGTGCCGAGCTTTATCTGAAACCAAGATCAAGCTATCCCACTCCCTATCATCCTGGTGTGCTCCATGTGCCTATCCAATAACCGCTTAAATGTTCCTAAAGTGTCTGACTCCACTATCACTGCAGGCAGTCCATTCCACACCCCAACCACTCTCTGCGTAAAGAACCTACCTCTGATATCCGTCCTGTATCTCCCACCACGAACCCTATAGTTATGCCCCCTTGTAATAGCTCCATCCACCCGAGGAAATAGTCTTTGAACGTTCACTCTATCTATCCCCTTCATCATTTTATACACCTCTATTAAGTCTCCCCTCAGCCTCCTCCGCTCCAGAGAGAACAGACCTAGCTCCCTCAACCTTTCCTCATATGACCTACCCTCCAAACCAGGCAGCATCCTGGTAAATCTCCTCTGCACTCTTTCCAGCGCTTCCACATCCTTCTTATAGTGAGGTGACCAGAACTGCACACAATATTCCAAATGTGGTCTCACCAAGGTCCTGTACAGTTGCAGCATAACCCCACGGTTCTTAAACTCCGACCCCCTGTTAATAAAAGCTAACACACTATAGGCCTTCTTCACAGCTCTATCCACTTGACTGGCAACCTTTAGAGATCTGTGGATATGGACCCCAAGATCTCTCTGTTCCTCCACAGTCTTCAGAACCCTACCTTTGACCCTGTAATCCACATTTAAATTTGTCCTACCAAAATGAATCGCCTCACATTTATCAGGGTTAAACTCCATTTGCCATTTTTCAGCCCAGCTTTGCATCCTATCTATGTTTCTTTGCAGCCTACAACAGCCCTCCACCTCATCCACTACTCCACCAATCTTGGTGTCATCAGCAAATTTACTGATCCACCCTTCAGCCCCCTCCTCTAAGTCATTAATAAAAATCACAAAGAGCAGAGGACCAAGCACTGATCTCTGCGGCACACCACTAGCAACCTGCCTCCAATCCGAAAATTTTCCATCGACCACCACCCTCTGTCTTCGGTCAGACAGCCAGTTACCTATCCAATCGGCCAACTTTCCCTCTATCCCACACCTCCTCACTTTCATCATAAGCCGACCATGGGGGACCTTATCAAACACCTTATAAATGCTTGATATCTCTTTATCTTGTGTAAATAAACATTGGCCATTAACAAAATAGAACTAAGAAAAAATGCTTTCTATCAGGCAGTGTTTTAGAACATAGAACATAGAACATAGAACATTACAGCGCAGAACAGGCCCTTCGGCCCACGATGTTGCACCGACCAGTTAAAAAAAAAAACTGTGACCCTCCAACCTTGTGTGCACCGGTTTCAAGAAATTTATAGAAGTCTGGGCTCTCAGCTAAGCATGCATATTGGGCAGAATTTTACCGGCATGTCCGCCCGAGGTTCGTACGATCCCACCCGAGGCCAATGGAGAATGCCGGTCTCTAAGCCTAGCCTGGTCCCGGAATCAGGGTGGGTGTACCGGTAAAATTCCAACCGATAAGTGAGGTGGGTGAGTGCAACATCTAAATAGTCATATTAATTCATTTAACTGAGAAGCATTCAAAAAAGAGCGCAGTGCCAACCACATTATTTAAATTTAAGAGAGCTACAATCTGAAATGTGCTTGATTTGATTGTTAGCCCCACACTTGACAATTGGGATTCATTGTCAAAATGGCTGGACTCAAGCTTCCCCTCATGCAGGGGCAATTGCAAATTAGCTAGTAAAGAAGCTTTCTGCTTCTAAAAATGTATCTATCACTGTACTGGGCATCAGCATTTTTATTTAAGGACCAATTTTCTTCAACTTGGTTTGATTTTCCTTTAGTTATTTTTATTAATTTTAAGTTCATATGGTCAATTTTAGACATTCTTCCCTTTGCATATTGAGATCTTTTTATATGTGAATTTGCCAAAACATCGACAATGCAATAAATGCACTAGCGTGTAAACAGTAGTACAAAGAAGAAAGCAGGTTATTTGAATATTTATGCTACAAGACTAAGGACCAATAGTTATTTTATCTGCTGAACAACTTTATATTGGAGAGATCTGGCCAAGAAATATTACTGATATTAAATCTAAAAATGGGTTTATCCTGTCCTAATCTTTACCTTAATTTCCAATTTAAGAAAAATGGGGGCTGTGGCCCATTTGCCTGGTGCCAAGCAACAGGACCTGGGATGAGAAAATGTACCTGCAGGACGGGCTACATGATGGTTGGACCTTATTGTCGAGGCAAAATCTCACAGGTAGTATTCAAAGATTTTTAGACAATTGAAAGTGAACTTCTATTATTTCAAAATACAATATTTATATAATGTAACATACATGTGAACTGATGCAGGAACAGGAATGACATAGAATTATTTTTCTTGGAATTATGTTTTATTTAATTATTTAGTATTCTCTCTCAGTGCTGCAGTGAAGTCTTGAAGCAGTGCTGATGGTCAGAGAGCTCCCTTTAGATTAGATATTAATTGATGCCCTGTTCTCTTGATCCAGTGTTTCAGGTAAACGTAAAGTCCTGGGTTGATTTTCAACACTGCTTTTCACCTGAACAAAGACTGGTTGTTGAAATCCTGGAAGGTGATCCTTGGGTTCCCGTTGATACCATGATGTAGTGTTCAGGAACCCAGTTAAAAAAATTTTGGCATTAAAGGTCTCGTGGTGGATGTTCAAGTATTAGTCTAAAAGTGAACAAATGCGGTCCTCCTCCATAAAAATACTGCGACTGATTTGTCGCCTGTGCTTCACCCATTTTCCAATCAGCTCCACACATTGCTCCCTCTCCCCAACACAACCCTCAGGCTGATATACTACCTGGTAGCATTCAAATGAAGACCTCTCGACTCTGGCTTCAGATACACATTGCAGCCACTCCATAGACTTTACCATTGTTGCAAACTGAAGGTGAAAGCCACAAGGGAGAGAAGAAATGCCGCAAGACAAAAAACTTACTTCTCTCAGAGGGTTGACCATCTTTGAAATTCTCTTCCACAGAGAGCAGCAGAAGCTGAGTCACTGAATATATTCAAGGCTGAGTTAGATAGATTTTTGATGACAAAAGAATTAAAGGTTATGGGAAGCAGTTGGAAAGTGGAGTTACAGCAAAATTAGATCAGCAATGATCTTACTGAATGGCAGAGCAAGCTGTGGCCCACTCCTGCTCCTATTTCTCATGACCTTATCTTATTCCTAATTAACACCACCAAAGGAACACACTAGTATAATTTCAAGCAAATGGCAAGTGGATAAGAACATAAGATGGCTCCCAATTTGAAAACTACAAGTGACCCCTCACCTGAAACTGATGGGTACTCTGGCCTCCATCAACAGGCCTTATCCCAGGGTGATGCTAAATGACCTGACACCATTTTTTAGGCTACAAGCACCCAGTTTGTGGCAGATGAAGCAAAGTAAAATTGGAACTTTTGTCTCAGCATTCTAAGCATTTCTACTTGAGAAATAGTTCCGTGTGTGTAAAATGCCTCATGTTTGAATAAATTCCACTCAGTTCGTTGTAAATGGAACAGTATGGGAGTGATCTTACCAAAAAAATTCTAAATGTTGAACAAGCGTGAAAACGGGAGAGTTTCAGACCCATTTTCTTTGGTGAGAGAAAAATTAAAATCTATTCACACTTAGAAAATAAATGAGGCAAAGTGTGATTCTCACCAGTAGGCGGAATGGATGGAGTCTTTTCATGCCGGGAAGCCGGCTGCTGACTACGTATGCCATTGTACTTACGCCTGATATCCCAATGTAGAATGAGAGATTGTCACTCCACCACTCCCCTGTACATTGCCTCCCCCACCAGCCTGATTGCCCCCCGCCCCCCCCCCCCCCCAGTCGATCGCTGGCAATTTGGGGCGGGAGGCGAGAAACCAGGCGCAAACTCGGTTTTTCGCTTCTCTCACGATCTTTCCGGCTCCCCACGTCAATTGACTGGTGTGACAAGCCGGTAAGATCACCCCTTTTGACACATTCCTCAGAGTCTGTGAAAAATGTTGCATTAATGCAACTCTCCTTTACCTTTGCCATTAAATATAGGTGTTACCATGAAATATAAATTATCTTGCCATTTTTTGTTATCAATGAAAAAAACAAATTTTGAATTTTTTTGACAGGAACTTGCACGGAAATCAGATGCTGCCTTGTTTCACAGTTATCTTCAGGTAGCGTTGGACTACTTTAACACTTCTCAAACTACATTCATGAAGATTATCTATTAGAAACTTGCTCAACTGTTCTTCAATTTATTTGAACCATTGCAGATGAACAACATCAAAGAACTTAATGGCAAAGGGCCATTCACAGTGTTTGTGCCCAAGATGGACACATTTACTCAGGATAAAACGGTAAACATATATTAATATTACACATTGTCAAAAGACTTGTGGCAAAATGTAGCAGTTTTTCCAAACATCACTGCCTTTTTGCAGAAAGGAATAGACAACCTGCGATTTAGTTAAATCAGTTAGATTTAACATTAACGTTGCACTTTTGATTAGGGAAAGCATCACGGCCGTACTGAGAGGGGATGTATCCGAGGGTTCGGCCACTGAGTCTATACGGGTAGAACTGAGAAATAAGAAGGGGGAAATCACTTTGATAGGGTTGTACTATAGGCCCCCAAATAGTCGGCGGGAAATTGAGGAGCAAATATGTAAGGAGATTACAGATAGCTCCAAGAAAAATAGGGTGGTAATAGTCGGAGATTTTAACTTTCCCAACATTGACTGGGGCAGCCATAGTATTAGAGGCTTGGATGGAGAGAAATCTGTTGAGTGTATTCAGGAGGAATTTCTCATTCAGTATGTGGATGGCCCGACTAGAGAGGGGGCAAAACTTGACCTCCTCTTGGGAAATAAGGAAGGGCAGGTGACAGAAGTGTTAGTGAGGGATCACTTTGGGACCAGTGACCATATTCTATTGATTTTAAGATAGCTATGGAGAATGATAGGTCTGGCCCAAAAGTTAAAATTCTAAATTGGGGAAAGGCCAATTTTGATGGTATCAGGCAGGAACTTTCAAAAGTTAATTGGGGGGGGGGTTTGTGGAAAGGCAAAGGGACGTCTGATTAGTGGCACACTTTCAAAAGTGTGTTAACCAGGGTTCAGGATAAACACATTCCTCTGAGAGTGAAGGGCAAGGCCGGCAGAAGTAGGGAACCCTGGATGACTCAGGATATTGAGGCCCTGGACAAAAAGAAGAAAGAGGCACATGACATGCATAGGCAGCTGGGATCATGCGAATCCCTTGGAGTATTGGGGGTGTAGGAGTAGAGTTAAGAGAGAAATCAGGAGGGCAAAAAGGGGACACAAGATTGTTTTGGCAGATAAAGCAAAGGAGAATCCAAAGAGCTTCTACAAATACATAAAGGGCAAAAGAGTAACAAAGGAGAGAGTAGGGCCTCTTAAGGATCAACAAGGTCATCGATGTGCGGATCCACAAGAGATGGGTGAGGTCCTAAATGAATATTTCTCATCAGTATTTACTGTTGAGAAAAGCATGGATGTTAGGGAACTTGGGGAAATAAATAGTGATGTCTTGAGGAGCGTAAATATTACAGAGAAGGAGGTGCTGGAAGTCTTAAAGCGCATCAAGATAGATAAATTTCCGGGACCTGATGAAGGACATTGTAGAAGGCTAGGGAGGAAATTGCGGGTCTCCTAGCCGAGATATTTGAATCATCGATAGTCACGGGTGAGGTGCCTGAAGATTGGAGAATGGCAAATGTTGTACCTTTGTTTAAAAAGGGCTGCAGGGAAAAGCCTGGGAACTACAGGCCAGTGAGCCTCACATCTGTGGTGGGTAAATTGTTGGAAGGTATTTTGAGAGACAGGATCTACAGGCATTTAGAGACGCAAGGACTGATTAGGGACAGTCAGCATGGCTTTGTGAGTGGAAAATCATGTCTCACAAATTTGATTGAGTTTTTTGAAGGGGTAACCAAGAAGGTAGATGAGGGCAGTGCAGTTGATGTTGTCTACATGGACTTTAGCAAGGCCTTTGACAAGGTACCGCATGGTAGGTTGTTGCATAAGGTTAAATCTCACGGGATTCAAGGTGAGGTATGTAAATGGATACAAAATTGGCTTCTTGACAAAAGCCAGAGAGTGGTTGTGGAAAGTTGTTTTTCAAACTGGAGGCCTGTGATCAGTGGTGTGCCTCAAGGATCAGTGCTGGGTCCACTGTTATTTGTCATTTATATTAATGAATTGGATGAGAATATAGGAGGCATGTTCAGTAAGTTTGCAGATGATACCAAGATTGGTGGCATAGTGGACAGTGAAAAACGTTATCTCCAATTGCAACGGGATCTTGATCAATTGGGCCAGTGAGCTGATGAATGGCAGATGGAGTTTAATTTAGACAAATGCGAGGTGATGCATTTTGGTAGATTGAACCAGGGCAGGACTTACTCAGTTAATGGTAGGGCGTTGGGGAGAGTTACAGAACAAAGAGATCTAGGGGTACATGTTCATAGCTCCTTGAAAGTGGAGTCACAGGTGGACAGAGTGGTGAAGAAGGCATTCAGCATGCTTGGTTTCATCGGTCAGAACATTGAATACAGGAGTTGGAATGTCTTGTTGAAGTTGTACAAGACATTGGTAAGGCCACACTTGGAGTACTGTGTGCAATTCTGGTCACCCTATTATAGAAAGGATATTATTAAGCTAGAAAGAGTGCAGAAGAGATTTACTAGGATGCTGCCAGGACTTGATGGATTGAGTTATAAGGAGAGGCTGGATAGACTGAGACTTTTTTCTCTGGAGCGTAGGAGGCTGAGGGGTGATCTTATAGAGGTCTATAAAATAATGAGGGGCACAGATCAGCTAGATAGTCAATATCTTTTCCCAAAGGTAGGGGAGTCTAAAACTAGAGGGCATAGGTTTAAGGTGAGAGGGGAGAGATACAAAAGTGTCCAGAGGGGCAATTTTTTCACACAGAGGGTGGTGAGTGTCTGGAACAAGCTGCCAGAGGTAGTAGTAGAGGCAGGTACAATTTTGTCTTTTAAAAAGCATTTAGATAGTTACATGGGTAAGATGGGTATAGAGGGATATGGACCAAATGCGGGCAATTGGGTTTAGCTTACGGGTTTTAAAAAAGAAGTGCGGCATGGACAAGTTGGGCCGAAGGGCCTGTTTCCATGCTGTAAACCTCTATGACTCTATGGAAAAGGACAGAAATAAAGCAGGAGTAAAGGTTTTGAAGTGGGAGAAGGCAAATTTTGCAGGAATGAGAAGGGACTTGGCTGAGATGGAGTGGACAGCCTTGCTAGAGGATAAATCAGTGGAAAACTAGTGGGAGGCACGAAAAAGCAAGCAACCAAAAGAGAAACTGCTTTGTCTCAAAGGATCATCTGGACTCGAAATGTCAGCTCTTTTCTCTCCTTACAGATGCTGCCAGACCTGCTGAGATTTTCCAGCATTTTCTCTTTTGGTTTCAGATTCCAGCATCTGCAGTAATTTGCTTTTATTACTGAAAAGCAAGATCCTAAATGTGCAAAGTAGACATGTCCCCTCCAAAAATAAGAGTGGTATTGCCAAATCTACAGCTCCTGGGTGACTAGAAGAACACAGGGGAAGATCAAACAGAAAAGTAAAGCATATAATAGGCACAAAAAACTAAGCTCCCCAGGTAGCCTAGACGAATATAGGAAGTGCAGGGAAGAATTAAGGAATTAAGGAAATCAAAGAGAGGGCATGAAAAAAGATTAGCAAGTAAAGTTAAAGAAAATCCAAAGATGGTTTTCTGGTATATTAATCATAGAATCCTACAGTGCAGAAGGAGGCCATTCAGCCCATCGAGCCTGCACCGACCACAATCCCATCCAGGCCCTATCTTCATAATCTCATGCATTTGGATTAGCTAAAGAAAAAGTGGGATCTATCAGAGATGAAGAAGGGAACTTGTGTATAGATGCAGAGATTGTAGGAAGGGTTTTAAATGAATATTTTGTGTGTGTTTACAAAGGAAAGGGATGATGCAGATATAGTGGTCCAGGAGGAACACTGAGAGATATTCAATGGGATATTCATATAGAGAGAGGAAGTACACAAAAGGTTGGAATCCTTGAAAGTTGATAAGTCGCCAGGGCCAGATGAACTGTTTCTGAGATTGCTGAAAGAGGTCAGGAAGGAGATAGCAGATGCTCTGAGAATGATTTTCCAATCCTCACTAGATACAGGGGAGGTACCAGAGGACTGGAGAAATACAGACATAGTTCCATTGTTTAAAAAGGGATCAAAGGAAGTGCCAAACAATTATAGGCCAGTTAGTTTTACATTGGTTGTGGGCAAATTAGTAGAATCGATTCTGAGAGATAAGATTAACTGTCACATAGAAAGGCATGGACTAGTGAGGGATCGTCAACATGGAATTGTTAGAGGAAGGTCTTGCCTCATATAAATTTGATTGAATTCTTTGAGGAAGTGACAAGTCAGATTGATGAAGGTGGTGTGGTGGATGTTGTGTGAATGGATTTTAGCAAGGTTTTTGACAAGGTCCTACATGGCAAATTGGTCAAAAAAGTAAAAGGAAGAAGTAAAAGGGTAATTTGGCAAATTGAATAAAAAGTTGGCTTAGTAACAGGAGACATCGATGGATGCCCTTAATATAACCAACATAAGGATGTAATGTTGGATTTCTGTAAAACACTGGTGAGACTGCAACTGGAGTATTATCTGCATTTCTGGTCACCACATTACAGGAAGGACGTAATTGCTTTTGAGAGAATGCAGAGGAGGTTTATAAGAATGTTGCCAGGATTAGAAAATTGTAGCTATGAGGAAAGATTGGATAGGTTGGGGTCATTTTCCTTGGAACAAAGAAAGCGTGAGTTAATTGAGGTGTGCAAAATTACAAGGGGAAGCGATAGAGAGGACAGGATAAAATTGTTTCCCTTAGTAGAGAATTCTAGAACCAGGGAACATAGATTCAAGATAAGTGGCAGAAGGTGTGGAGGAGAGATGAGGAAGAACCTTTTTACGCAGAGGGTGGTGGGTGTCTGGAATTCGCTGCCTGAGTTGGTGGTGAAGGCAGAGACTCTAAACTCTTTTTAAAAGTCCATGGATCTGCTCTTTAACTGCTGTAAGCTGCAGGGCTATAGGTTGGTTGCAGGAATTAGAATTGGAATTTCAAAATAGGTGGAATTAGAAAGGGCACCTGGGTGTTCTCAGACTGGCATGGACATGATGGGCTGAATGGTCTCCTGTGCTTTTCTAAGATTCTAAGGGAGAGAGGCATTTTGAAGGTCTGAAATATTTAATTTTCATTCCTGGGACCTAACCCTGCCATCCAGAGGAAATGTGGGTTAGGAAACAAATGGCACCAGGACCCAGAGGATGATTTTCAAGGAGGTGGTCAATTATGTGACTGTCTCTGTGAGTCCGGTCTAATTCAAAAAATAAAGTTGGCTCCCGAGGGTGGACAAACAATAGGACACCCTCCAGCACTGAAATATTTACAGCCCTGTGGTCAGGGAACTTCCAATGTAGGCAGGGGAACAAATGTTGCCCCAAAAATGGGGACAACCTTTGAAGGATTTTGCAAAGGTTTAAAGTAAAAATGTCAAGAGCTGCCAGGCCACCATTTTGCAGAGGGGACTCCTCCATACACAGTCTGTAGCCACAACCTTAGCTCTCCAGCAATCACTGCTGGAGCAGTGGGGAGTTAAATTCAGTGAAACATTTCTGGCCGGTTGTTCTGCTGCTGAGAGGTTGACTCAATTCAACAGTGGCCTATCGACCATCTGGAAAATTCCAGACAGCATCTGATAAGTGCCTTCGATAGGCAATTAAATTGGCCTAATTGGCTACCAGCCAGGTAACTATCATCCCACCCCTTAAACCAACCTCAGGGAAAATTACCTGGAGATGGGACCACCATGGTGACAGTCCGGCACACTGGCCGGTAACAGGAAATTGGGACCTTGCCAACGTCCCATCAAAACTTCAGCCCATTTACTGCTTCTTTTTCTCCAATACCACCAGATCTGCTTGGTGTTTTCAGTTTTTATTTCAGTTTTCGAGCATTCACAGTATTTACTTTTATAAGCAGTCTTACTGAGCTTGCCAGTTTTACCCAGGGCAGTGGTAGGTACCTTACCACTGGCCTGGATAAACTGAGTTAAGGAGGGGAAAAAGTTTCTTCAGGCTCCCTATCCTCATATCCATATCAGGCTTTCTCTCCCATGACCTCATGCTGGGAGTGTCTGATTACACATGACGGTAGGATCGGGTTTAGTGCCTCAATTGGTTGAATACTCGTAGGCCAGAATTTTACCGCCCTGCCCATGGGAATCAGAGCGGGCGAGGGGCGGACAATGCAAAGGTCTGTTGACCTCGGGCAGGATTTTACGGTTTCGTGGCTTAGTGGAGATAACCCCCAAGTCAGACAATAATTGCAAAAGAGGGGAGGAAGCAGTGTAGACAAATGAGGAATTATACACTCAAAGGAAAATCAGAAAGTAATTTTGATTTCTACAGTATGTTTACTGTCTCTGTTGCAAGTTTTCTGTCAGGATCTCAAATTTGCCCATCGAATTTAATGAAATTATATGAAATTCATGGCAGAAAATATGAAGTGTTTGCAGTCACCCCATTGGTTTATTTTTGATTAAGGAATGATCCAGCATGCAACTATTCCATAATGTTTTGTGCCGTAATCAATTTACTTTTAAAATTTCAACTTAGAATAAAAAATTAATTTATTCACCTTCAGATAACTTTCGAATTATTGCTCCTCATTACGTTGCATGCTACAGCTGCCCAGGATTATTAAATTGTTGTACTTGAAGTGGAGCTTCAAAAGTCTAATTGATTTTTGAAATGAATACTAGGTACTTTGTATTGCATGATGATGATATCATCAAATTAGCGGTATATGATCAGCTCATATTCTCACTAAATGTGTAGTATGTGAGCCCCAGACCAGGGGCTGTTTTAGGATCTGATAACTCATGCATTTGCATAGAACCCCCAGACAGTTAGAGACCCTGAGATATTCAGGAGATCCAAAGAAAGCCAGGAGAGCCCAAGACAGTCATAGGCCCCTGTGCATACCCAGAACCAGCTCATGCTGGAAGCATTGTTCAGTCCAGGTGGCTGAGCTGTCAACTGATCGCACTCCCTCTGCAGAAACGTCCCTCATTTGTAGCCAAGTCAGGGGCAGTATTAGATTCATGCAGTGACTGTCATTTCACAGTCAGTGTCTCTGATCAGACCCAGCCTCCAAACCAAAATCATAGAATCCCTATATTGCTGAAGGAGGCCATTCAGCCCATCGAGCCTGCACCCTCCACAATCTCAACCAGGTCCTAACCCCCTTACCCCACGTATTTACCCTGCTAATCCTCCTGACACTAAGGGGCAATTTAGCTTGGCCAATCAACCCAACCCGTACATCTTTGGAGTGTGGGAGGAAACCGGAGCACCCGGAGAAAATGGACGCAGACACTGGGAGGATGTGCAAACTCCACACAAACTGTCACCTGAGGCCGGAATTGAACCCAGATCCCTGGCGCTGTGAGGCAGCAGTGCTAACCACTGTGCCACCGTGCCACCTCTGGTGGCAAGTTTGTATGGGGCTCCCAGAAGCCAAATACCAGCCTTGCTCCACCTTGCCAATGGGAGCTCACAAGTGACCAGGATACATTAGAAAATCACGGCCATACTGCCCTTGATTATATATGCATTAACATCAATGATTGGGAACGTGAGAGTGCAAATCCCTAGTTTTCCAATGAGCGACATGAGGCTTTGCAACATCTACCCTATCCTGTAGCCTGGCCTCAAAATTTGTTCTGGCTCTTTTATACAATGTTCCCAAATCTGTTGCTAAAAGCTAAACTCCCTGGGAAGGAGGGGGGGAGGTGGGTAAGGCGGGGGGGGGGTGGGGGGTGGGGGTGGTGGGGAGGTTGTGGTGGTGGGGGGGGGGGGGAGAGGCGGGAGGCTGAGGAGGCATTTCTTCTCTCCGGGTTCTGTAATCTTTGGAATTCTCTATGCCATGGAGAGGTGGGGGATGGGTCAATATATTTGAGTTAGTCAGATTTTTGATCGACAAAGGAGTCAAGGGTTATGAGGGCTTGGCTGGAAAGTGAAATTGAGGCCAAGATCAGGTCAGCCATGAACTTGTTAAATGGTGGATCTGGCTTGAGATTTGAATGGATTACTCCTGATCCTATTTCTTAGATTCTAATGATCTTAAGCTGATTGTGAACAGCCTTTGATAAATTAATGAGAGAACTTTCTTCACAGATGGAAGAATGGAAAGCTCGAGGTTTGATTAGCAATTTGCTTCGATACCACATAGTAGGCTGTGGGAAACTTTACCGCAATGATCTAAGGAGACAGACCTCCATTGTTGCCTTATCTGGGAACCCCATTCGGATCTCCTGGAAACAGGTGGGTGTGTCTATTCCACAACTTGTGTTCTTATTGATCAATCGCATTGTACAAAATCTTAAAAATGCTGCCTGGACCTCAAGCATCTACAAAACCAAGATAGCCTTGATTTTTAATTGAAATTGCATACAGAGGTATTTCTTTGTATTAAAAGCTTTTGCATTATTCACGTAAAGCCCATTAAGCAACTCATTCATATTCTAATATATACACTTTGCAACTTTCAAATCAGCTAAAATGGGTTTCACAACCCAATCAATGACAAATTATTTTGTGTGTGTCAACCCAAACCTTGAGCCCTGTTTTGCACATCACGCTGTTACATAATGGCCAAAATTTCTACGACCTTGCCCACAGCTGGGATTCTCCAGTCCCACAGCAGTGAATGGAGTTTTGGCTGAGTGCCAAATTCTCCGTATTCACTGGCAGCAATGGCAGGGTGAACGAAAATTTTAAAGTACATATCTATTTTTACATGCCTGTTAGGTCCTTTCCTTGTTGATTCCTTTCAAGTCTATACAATGCAGATTTTTCTCATTACACGATCCTCTCTTACCCGAGTTCAGTCTCATGCTCTTGTCTCTGAACCACCCCTATGGTTTCAGTGTTCCCTTTGTGGTTTGTTCCCGCTTAAAGTCAATGTTTTCCAAATGTTCTGGTCACACCTGCACTGATTCTGGAAAATCCTGGCCCAGAAGCAGACACAAAACTGAAGGCTGGAGGTTTGGCCTAATCAGTGGATTGGACTGTTCAATCCCATTTGCCCTTCTCTTTTGCTTTAACAATACAATTTGTATGTTTATTGCTGGTGCAGGCTGATGATTCACATTAAGTACCAGACCCAACATTCCCCCAAATCCCTTTCAACTCACCTTTACATCTGTCCACATCATCGATAGGGTGGAACTTTCCTAAAAGTTGGCAAAGGCCGGACTTTTCCAACTATTCACACCACACTGCCGCTCCCAGCGAGGATGGAGAATTTGGCGCTTGGCCAAATCTCCATTCACTGCAGCGGGACCAGAGAATCCCGCCGGCATGAACGGCCAGAAAATTCCGGCCAAGTGTCAGCTTGTGACTGAAAGCTGACATGTTTCTCCCCAGAAACACAGCCAGGTTCTCACTCCAGGGGGTAAATTTTACCGTCCTGCCTGCTACGGGAATCGGAGCGGACAAGGGGTGGACCATGGAAAGGTCTGTTGACCTCGGGCAGGATTTTCCGGTTTCGAAGTGAGTATGGCCGGAGAATCCCGCCCCAGATCTTCTGACAACTTGTCAAAAAAAAGCAGGGGGGCATCTTTTACACAGTCATTCCCTGTGGTCAGGCCCCATGGGATGGAGTCTGATAGAGCCAGCAAGGCTGCCTCCACAGATATTGGGGTGCCATTTTAAAGGGTGCCCCAATCTCAAAGAAATGTTAAAGGCCCCCATCTCCACCCCCCCAAGGACATAGCGGCCCCCTGGCAGACAAGGAGAACACACCCAACCCTCGGATAGAGAGGGCCAACCTCCCCCATCATTCAATTGTTGGGTCATTCCCCCCCAACACCATGCAGGCGTCAGGGTGAACCGACCCCCATCCCCCATATTTACTGGCATCATGGGGCACCCCCCATCTTCAATGTCCACACCTCCGCCCCCACCAACTGCCATGCAGGCACAAACCACCCCCCCATCATCAACCACCTCCTCCCCAATGGGGTACCCTAGAAGCCCTGTCCCTGGGCCCATCCCTGGCCAGGATGCCAGGAGCAGTGCCGGGGTACTGTCTTGCCATGTCCCTCACCACCCGGGGACTATATTCAACTCTGCGTCCATAGCGAGATCATCACAACTGGTTTTTGTTTTTGAAGAGAGGGGGGAGAGAAGCATCTAGTGTCCCTGGAAGTAACAGTGTTAAGCCATTTAGTCATATGTATTTAAATATATTTAAATTCATGGTAATCAGGTTCACACCCCTTCTTGGCATGAACTTTGATTAAGTTGCTGGCGGTGGCAGGGAAGATCTTAAACTGAGATTTCGCTGCCACAAATTGTGTTATGGCACTCCCGGAAGAATTTGTGGCCATAACAGGATTTGCACCAATGGTGAACTGGCGCTGAGAATCATGGCCTTAGGGTATGTATAATACCCATTCTTTCTGCAAACGCCTCTCTAATCCAAAAAATAAACTACGTTCCTCTCTGCTTCAAGCTATCAGCCTGGCCTGAGACTAAGGTCACAGTTTTCTGGAGTGTGATTCCATATTTTAAAAAATAAACTATTTTAATCTTTTTAACACAGAATGCAATTTACTTGAATGGCGACACAAAAATCACCAGCACTGATTACATTGCGACAAATGGAATTATCCATTACATCAACAAGGTCTTAGTTCCATTCAACCTATCGTCTCGCAACCGATTTGTCACAACATCCCTGGTAGGTTGCAGGGGAATCTGAAAACACATCTTTTTTTATAGATGATATTTTAGCTTTGTAAAGTGTATCCAGCCGCCCAATGGGTTCATTCAATCAGTGATTACAGATTTGGAAAGTGCCAGTTGGAATTATTGACCAGTTAAATTAGTTCATTTCCTTTTGGTTTGGCATAGGTGGGGTTACATTTTGCCTCAATGATCCTAGGTAGTGAAGGGAATACAAACTGGAACCGTTGCTCCTGACTCCTGTCCTCTTCCCCTTTACTGGAAGTATGCAAAGGGTAAGGATAGGAGTGGCTTCGTTCTGATGTCCCTTGAGTTAATTTGCTATCAGATCTCACAATTAAGGATTTTGTGTGAATTCTGCTCAACTTGAATGAGGAGAGAATTGGCAAAAACATTTTGTTATGTCCCTGGTCAACATAGTAATTTTAAAGCAGTTATACAAATTAAGACAAAATAGCATAATCACTGAAACTGTTCATTGTCCATTTATTAAAAGAACACTCAAAATTGTATCCTGATTCCAAGCAGTTAAATGTCACCAAGGAAATCAGCTGGAGATTGGAACAAGAGTAGGAATAAGCCAATGAAAGCAAGGCCAAAGCAAATTCTTATTTAGTTCTGTTTGGTGACCTGCATTATGAGCTTTGAATCACTAATCCATTATTAATCAGTTATACAGACTAGAGGCTCCCAGTTGATTCACAGTCTGTGCTCAGTTAGCTAATTTAAGCTGAATTAGCAGTGAAGCACACTCTCACAGGGCTATGCAGGGAAAGAAAAAAATAAACTAGCATTCCTGATTGCTACCTGGAGGGTGAGATGGGGTTGAGGTTGGGGGAGGAGGGTGGAAGGGGCTGGAATTGGGAGAGGAGGAAGGGGGTGAGGGGGGAGGGATCGAAGGGAGGGTGTTGGGGGGCATTCACCCCAGCTTCCCCCCACTCCGTTTCACTGCTGCGTCCACCATGATTTTACCTTGTGTAAACTGGCATAACCCTATCCATTATTTTAATTTACATTTTTGGAGCAACCTTTCACATGTTTCTTGTGTTTGAATTCTTTGTTTGCAGCACAATATCACCACGGTTGCAAATGCAAATGGATACAAGATTTTTAGTAGTTTGATCAAGGTAGGACATTTTCTTTAATACTAATGGAATATTGGTTATACTGTTTCTATTTGGCCAATGATTACGGTATAACTGAGGGATGGTGCCAAATGGAAGCAGTGGCTGACTTCACTGAAGATACTAGGATGGAAAGAATCAACTTGGATTTATACAGCACCTTATTCTTTCATTAAGACAACCTTCTAAGCCACACAACCAATTTGTTACTTTTTAGTACAGTCTCTGTTGTGCAGTGTAGGACTTCTTCAGGTTGACAACATCGTTACCTCTCTTCCTGCTTTTAAATTCATTCCCTGCTTTAATTATGTTCTGCTCTGAGCTTGTAAGACAGGAGGTCAAGAACAATAATCAATTGTTGTAACTTAAAAAAATATATATTCCTGCACTTTCCCTCATCTTTATGCACAGTGCCATCAAAACTGGTGTTCATGAGATCTGTTTGTCAAATGAAAATACACTGATCTCACCTAATTATAAAAGGAAAAAACTTGGTGCTGAATAGCATGTTCCTAGATCGGGACCCTTCGTCATTCTGCCGAGTATACTATAGAGCATGATGATGTTGGGCCACCATCATCACGCCAGTCTGCGATAACAGGCAGGTCAAAAAGTTGCAAACCAGTCCACGTTATTCACAATTGAGAAGGCAATTAAAGTTGTTAAAAATCCAACTCGTTGCAATGATACGCTGTGAAAGCAACAATATGCCTTCAGTGTGACAATCATGCGAGATGGGCAATCCCTTTTTTGATGGGGAAGCTTGTTTGGGTGGGTTTTAAAACTGTAGCTGAGACATTTTGACGGGCGTTCAGCCTTGGATCTTCAGGTAAGCGTTCTCCAAGGCGGCCTTCACGACACACGACAGCGCAGAGTCGCTGAGCAGAAACTGATAGCCAAGTTCTGCACACATGAGGACGGCCTAAACCGGGATGTTGGATTTATGTCACATTATCAGTAACGCCCACAGCTTGCCTCCTGGGCTTGTAGAATCTCACTAGCTGTTCTGTCTGGAGACAATACACATCTCTTTAACCTGTGTTTAATGTTCCCTCCACCCACATTGTCTGTACCTTTAAGACCTGGCTGGTTGTAGGATTCGCATTCTAATCAGTATTCTGCAACTTGATTTTGTCTGTTTGCACTGTTTGAGAGCACATTTCCACTCCATCTGACGAAGGAGCAGTGCTCCGAAAGCTTATGGTATTTGCTACCAAATAAACCTGTTGGACTTTAACCTGGTGTTGTTAAAACTCTTACTGTGTTCACCCCAGTCCAACGCCGGCATCTCCACATCCTGATTTTCACAACCAGTGAATATCGCAGGGAGCATCAGCAGCATACAGTGTTTAAAATTAAACAGGCGGCTTGAACTTGTTGAACGTGTTGCTTGCGAAGCAGGGTTAATCGCATATCGCAATTCTCACGCTCAGTCTCGCGTGTTATTTCCATTGATACTTCTCTACTTTGACTTCAGATTGGCTCTTTGCTGTCTCTCCTCTTCCCATGAAAGTAAGAACACTTCAGAGGAGGTGGGATTTTCTGATCTTCAACTGAAGAGATCGGGAAATCCTATTCACTCTCGCACTTCAATGCTTCACGAAAAGCGTGGGAGTGCAGCCAGTTAAGTGACTACACAAGAGAAGTTTGTGGTAGGGCACAAATTAAAGATGATCACAAAAACAATTAGAGGGGAGATTAGAAAATATTTCTTTACATAGTGGGTGGGTGGAATGTGGAATTAGTGAACAGTTTTAAAGAGTAATTAGATAGTTGCTTTTTAAAGGGAAATATTAAAGGGTATCAGGAGCAAAGAGGAAAGTGGGGCTCTAGTAGTAATCTCGTCCAGGAGTGTGGGCTTTTTAGGATGAATTGCAGTTTCTTTGAAGTAACATTTTTTGACTCTGTGACCTGAATCCCCTTCAATATCCTGCCCTAGATCTTGATGCTGGCAACTCAAACACGTTTGTGAATTTTTTTTTATTCTTTTGTGTGACATGGGCGTCGCTGGCTGGCCAGCATTTATTGCCCATCCCTCATTGCCCTTGGAGAGCAGTTGAGAGTCAACCACATTGCTGTGGCTCTGGAATCACATGTAGGCCAGACCGGGTAGGGATGGCAGATTTCCCTCTCTAAAGGACATTACTGAACCAAATGGATTTTTCCAACATTCGACAATGGTCATCAGTAGATGCTTAATTCAAAATTTTTTTTATTGAATTCAAATTGAAATTCACAATTGAAATGCAAAATATCTGATTCAAATTACAAGTTTTCCTGAAATTATACCTCTAGGTTTCCTAATATGTGATACAGGTATACTCCCAAACATAAGATATGAGGGCTGTTTACAGGAGTCAAAAGCTGACTAAATGAATATCTAAAGCAGACCCCAAATGTTTAACAATATAAACCAGATTCTTCCCAGAATCTCTTGGATGTTTACTTTAAATATATTTTATAAAGCTCGAATTACAGAAAAGCAACTATTAAATTACTTCTAATTTTCACAGGAAACAAATCTGCTACCTCTACTGGAAGATCCAATCCACAGACCATTCACAATGTTGTGGCCAACAGACGATGCATTCAATTCTCTGCCTAAAGCGAGACGGGATTGGCTTTATAGTAATGAGAACAAACACAACCTTGTGGCGTACCTAAAATTTCACATGATCAGGGATTCAAAGGTACATCAGAATTGCGATTGTGGACCGGGTGTGCTGGATTTTCAGGGGTGTGGGACCCAGGCATCTGGCCCATTTGGGAGTCTCGAGCCTGCCAGGGTCTTGACAACCTTCTGTGAGATGGTTGATATGTGTTGTTGTTTGGTTCCCAGATATTGTTAATAATCATACTTTACATTTGTAAAGATCAGAAACTATGTTTAATTTTGCCAGGCTTTCCGGTATAGACTCTAGTGCAGCAGTGCAATGTGCCCCCTTCCCCCTTAACATTTGCACATGACACATTAGTTCCTAGCTAAGTAGTTCCTAGCTATCTACAGGCAACAACGATACGTAACATCCTTCTTTCTTTAAAATATAATGCCCCTATCAATGAAGCTGGCTTCATCTCTATTTCGACTCAGTTTCAGTGGTACATTCAGTAGGCGAAAAATCTTTCTACTCAGATCACCTTAGAATCTGATCAGAGGATGCTTTTCAATGGGTGTACAATCTCTCACCCTGAGTGTCACCTCCTTTACCTCATGGTTTATTGAGATAATCTGCAGCTCTTCACAATTGCTCAACACCAGGACCATCTGTTTCAGTGGCGTAAAAACATAGTTAATATCTTTGCCTTTGGGTGTCCCTCTGATTTGGGTTGTTCTTAGCTATCGAATCTCAATTCCCCTGTATGCCGTTAGCATGATGTTGTTCGGTTTCAGAGCCCCTTTCTTTGGAGAACCATTTTCTTCCAGATTTTCAGGAAAGATCCTGTGGCGTGCTGTGAACAAGATGATATCAATCTTCACCTTCAGATTTATCATTCTAGGCTTCTCTCTCACCCTCTCCCTGATCTGAATGGATATGTGAATTTCTTTTCTCTGGGAACTGTCGCATGCAGCCATTTCACGTACTTGTATGACTCCTATATCTATCACGTTTTCAGAGTCATCGTCATTTTCTAAGATATGGATGTTTAGGGTTCTGTTCCTGACCCTTTGCCCTGTTGTTCTTAGCTCTGATGCCTCATCTACCACCTTCTTTAATTGTTTAACACATCTTGGGCCACTCCACAAGCTCTGCAGATTGATCCATATGCAGAACATTTCTTGCTGTTCTGCACATCACATTCTTCCAGACATGTTCTGGACCAGCATCTTTTACCACTGGTATCTTGGAGAATTGAGGAATGTTCTCCCATGGCCTTGCTGGTAATGGGAGAAGGCCATGGGAGAACTCCACTTATAGAGTCCCAAACAGAGATCTTGTGACGCAGTGGCACCATTCCCATTTCTGAGCCAGAAGCTCTGAGTTCAAGGCCCACTCTATGACTTGATGGCCACAGAAGGTGCGTTCACGGCATTGCCAAACAGGTTGATTATCAACCTGCAAAATCCTTCCAATAGACAAGCGGTGAGAGGAGGAGTATCTCCTGATCAGCCAAAACCTGCAGAAGGCAATGGCAAACCACTGCAGTACCTTGCCAAACATAACCACAAAACAACACACGGAAGTCCATGATCACCAATACTCTGTTAGGGCATGGTACCTGAAGAGAGAGAAGGAAAAGAACGAGAGAAAGAATCCCCAATAAAGCCCCAGGAACTGGTACTGAAACCAAGAACCTGCCGTTTCTCGAACTTGGCTAACTGCCAGGTCATAATCCTGACTGATTTATGATGGAAGTACAGCACAGGCCTGCAGAAATTGAGTGCCAATATGTATAAACTGTGTTTCAAAATTCAACAACTCCTATACCAAGACTATTTCTTGATGGAGGAGCAAATCAGTCCTAATTAGGAACTTTTAAGATGTAGAATTCATTTTTGATTTTTCTCCATCTGTAAAAACTTCCTGTCTGCCAGGCCTTCCTTTTGAGTCCCATAATTATAATGTAGTTAATTTTAAGACAAATTTCTACCCTGTGGCAAATGGCTTGAGCCTATAAATCTATACCACAACAATAATCATTTGTCTGCATAAGTGTGAACTAATCAATTTTGCACGCCCAAGAGTATCAAAGCACTACATAAAACTACTTCGAAATTACAATGCAACTGGCCATCAGCCAAGCAGTGTGTGTCGGTGTTTATCCTCCAAATGAAACAATCCTAATCAAATGTATCCTATCTGTTCTCCGATTCCTTTAGCCCTCTTTCCTTCAACCACCCATCCAACCTATTCTTCAAAATTGACATGTTTTCTGCTTTGATCACTAATTGCTTTTAATTTTTTCCAGTTTTGGCCAATAATCTTAAGATTGAAATGGACTTAGTCTTTTTTTTATTTGTATTTAAAGCACATCCTTTTCTGATTTATACCTCATTCCTCAAACACTTTTCTCCCCCACTTAAAATTGAATTGATTTTCTATTCCCTTTATTCGTTTTGCGTGTGCTTTCCTTTTTTATTCATTTTCTATTTATATATGTTATCTTTGGCTATTTCTACCTTTATTACCTATTCTTTCTGATAGCTTTTAGCTCCCACTTCCCTTCTTTTTCAGTTTAAATGACTCTTCACTTTCCCATTTTACTATTTTGTTAGTTCCTTTCCTATTCTGATGTAGCCAATCCTTATATGTTGAGATCTCTAAACTTAAAAATCCTTCCCTACTATGATACATAGCTCAGGCTGTCATTTGGAAACTTCCACCCTCGCTAAGTTTCTTTCCTAATCGTCTATACTCCGACATGACCTTTCCTTTCTTTTGTCTTCCAAATAGACCACAATATCTGACTGCATTCCATCTCCATCCATTACCTTTCCTAGTCTTTCTGAAATGTCCCTAACTGTGGTAGCTTGGCCCTTTTAAGGGGACGTTCCCTAAGGGCCACATGGTCGAGCCGGACCCTATGGAATGTTGAGGTGGGAAGCCAAGCCAATGGAGTGCGAGGCCACGTATTCTGGGCCGGGGGAGGATCGGCAGTGGGAGCCAGGAAGGAGTAGTGTACAGTCGCATAGTTCTGTCTGACCCTGTTGTAATTATAGTTAGTTGTTCGTTGGCAATAAAGCCTCTTGTTCTTTAGCCTCAGCAAGTTGCCCTCGATTTATTACACTAACCCTTACACCCTGAGAGACAACAAATCCTGCACAAGACAGTGTCCACCTTTCTGAATCACCCAGTGCTTCAGCAATTCTCATTCAATTGCTCATTTCCCCTCCTCCTCCCCATATTAATGCTGTTTGATTCCATGTTAATCCATTTGATGGCATGCCCAGAACCCCCTCACAAGCTTGTTGTGGATCATTTACTTTAGAAATTCCTACCCCAACCAATCTCTTCACTTTTCCTGATACTTGGACAGTCACCAATCCTTCCTGTGTCACAAGCAATTCCCTAACTCTGACCCGGATCAACCATCCTCTGAAACTGTTATCCCCAAAGACCTTTTCCTGCTCCCTGATTTGTCGGATTGGCTCTAACTGCACCTCAAATCCGTTTCACTTGGAGAGACTTCCTGCAGATGTGTTTGTTCCAGTTAACATCTGTTACTCAAAGCTCCCACATCCTGTCAGAACCGCACATCACTATGCCTTCCTGCATTGCTGTTCTTACCAGAAAGGGTGGCTTTAAGTTATAGTTAAATGTTAAGTTTGTGTTTTTTATCCACTTAAGCATCAATTAAACTACACCACTCTTCCTCCCCCCTTTGTTCCTAATTGCCGTTCTCATCAAATTGCCATTTTGGAAGCACCAATGTAGCTCTATTTCTGACCACGTTCCTTGCTGGGACTATTAGATCAGTATGGCTTTACCTTATTAGTAACACTGTTACTTTTATCCCTCTGTGTTCAGACCTCATCTCTCATAGAAATAAAAAAGAATGAATCAGGGTCAGTTGTTCTGCTGCACCTGGTATAGTGGACCCAAGAATTTTTAGGGCCTCTGACTATTTGTAGAAATTATTTTTGTTTCTTTCAAATTGTATGCTAGCAAAAGTCTTTACTCAAAGGTCCCTCTATTGTCCAGCCAGGAATGCTGCATGATCTTCAAAAGGAAGCTTCTTTCAAATGTTTACGCAATGTTTTACAATTACAGACGATGGCAGCAGACCTTCCACTTCTCAGCGACAGGCGGACAATGCGAGGATCACTGATTTCAGTCAGATGCAGCAGGACTATAATCGTAAGTAAAAGCAAAATACTGCGGATGCTGGAAGTTTGAAATGAAAAGAGAAAATGTTGGAAAAACTCAGCAGGCCTTGCAGCATCTGTGGAAAGATAAACAGAGTGAATGTTTTGAGTCAGCATGACTGTTCTTAGAATTATAGAATCCGTATAGTGCAGAAGGAAACCATTTGGCCCATCGAGCCTGCACCGACAACAATCCCACCCAGGCCCTATCCACATAATCACAGGTATTTCAGGATGCTGAAATTGCATATATGGAACTAATTCAGGATTGTACTTGTAACTTTGTAGATGGCTCCATGGTTCAGTGTAGAATTAGGCTGTGTAAACCAGGAAGAGCTCAAACTCTATCCATGGCTCATCATGTGCTAATAGATCATGCAAGGACAGTGATAAGCATACTAGATTACAAGATTATGAGGGGCATGGACAGAATGGATAGTCAGAAGCTTTTTCCCAGGGTGGAAGAATCAATTATTAGGGGGCAAGGTTTAAAGGAGATGTACGAGGCAAGTTTTTTACACAGAAGGTGGTGAGTGCCTGAAACTTGCTGCCGGGAGAGGTAGTGGAAGCAGATACGATAGTGACTTTTAAGGGGCGTCTTGACAAATACATGAATAAAATGGGAATAGAGGGATATGGTTCCCAGAAGAGTAGGGGATTTTAGTTCAGACGGGCAGCATGGTCGGCGCAGGCTTGGAGTAATTTTCTTACTCCATGTAATTTTCTTTGTTCTTTGTTCTAAAATTGGCCACAAGTTCCTAGGATTGGGGAAGGAAAAATTACACACAGGTTTGCTTGATCCATTGGCATGTCTGCATTTCAGTGAACTAAACTCAGGAGAGAGGTAAAAGAGGCTGCTGATTCATGTCATCGTTGAACTTGTATACTTTAGAAATGTTTTCAAGATTTTAAATAACATGAAAGACGTTTTTTTAAGCCAGTGGCTTAATCCATATTACATAATGATAGCTGGGTTTCTAAATGATGCCATCACTGCCTTATGCATGAGGTGTGGTTCAAGCACTTTTATCTTTGATCCAGGGAGATCTGATTGTGAATGATGGAAGTGCTCAGATTGTTCAGAGACATCTGGAATTTGATGGTGGAATTGCATACGGCATCAATAACCTCTTGGAACCTCCTGATATAGGAGCTCGGTGTGATGCACTTACAATGCAGCCTTCTCATGTAAGTACTTCAAAGAAATAAACATAATTCTCTTTTTCCTCAAATTTCAGGACCGGATGCTCTTGAGGGAAGATTGTAGATTAATTCTGGCTGGATGAGTCAGATGTGATAAAGTTTTCTTCTTATTGTATCTATCGGGATTTTGTTTTTAAATGAAAAAACAAACCTTTATTTTAACGACTGTCCCATTTGGATCCTATTTCAAGTTACCAAGCACATCTATAATGATTTTTTTTTCATACCAGAGTAAATTCTTCAGTCCCACGCTTCCAGCCTGGAGCTGTGTTTAAAAAGAAAGAAACTAGGAGGCAGGATTATTAGTGTTTAGCAGCAATACCCTGAACCACACTTCCTTTGAGTGGGCCATCTGCTAGCAGCATGGGACCGATGGATTCACCCTGCATCATCACGAAACATTGCTAAATCTATTATTAAAGAAAGCTCCCTCTAATCCCAATCCTACTTCTAAAGAACAGTAAATGGTTATACATTGGTTAAATGCTTATTATTTGCTATTATCTCTCCTTACTGGTATCCCTGGCCCTGTTTTTCATTTTAGATATTTTATATAATGTACTTTCTTTATCCTGTTTCCCTTTTGCCATCTATGGAAGCCTAGTTGGATCAATGCACCATACTATTTGTAATTTCTGCTTGATTGTTTATTCCATAAGTTTAATTACACCATCTCTTCAATTGTGGTGCCGTTGATAATCATTGGTCTTCATAGTTCAAAACATTTGTAACCTTAAGTAGAAAGACTTGCACACACTTTATTGCATGGTCCATTTTAAGATTGATTTTTCATGCTGCTCTCGGCACCACAGCAGATTCCTGAACCATTTAAGCACAGATTTTCCTCTTTCTTTTGTCTGGGTATAGTGGATGGGGAAGATAAAAATAGATGAGGGGAATCAAAGGGTTGTAAGGGAGCCTGTCAGATTTTCTATCCAAAATGGACAGGAATTCAAGAGGTTCCTCCCGTACAAACACTCAATCATCCACATCCAAGATACCGATATGTTCTGAATTCATGGGGTGGGATTTCCCGCCCCCTCCTCATTGGCCGCCGGCAAGATCTTCCGGTCCCGCCAATGTCTACGGCGCTTCGCATAGCTCTCACCCTCCGCCGCCAGGGAACCCACCACAGGTTTTGCCTTCAGAATGACTAGAAAATCCCATTCCGAGCCATTTAACACAGGCAAACATAGGGTTAAATCTTACTCAAAAATGGCAAAATGTTGTTTCTGGCGAGAAAACCGAAGGGTTTCTCACCGGAGAAGCCAGTTGATTTTCTCTCCAGATCTTATGACACTCTGCCAAAATAAATCAAGGGGGCGTGTTTCACACTGTTGTACAGAGGGCCCGAGTACTAAACACGCTGGCCAAACCCTGCTGCTCAGCGATTGAGGGCCCCATCTTTAAAGGGTGTCCTGATCATAATCCATATAAATCTCCCCCCTACAGTCCACCGTGGAGGTCTCAGGGGCTCCCCTCCCCACCCCCCGATCAGAGATGGTACTTCTCTACCTCCCAATCATCAGCCCCTTCTCAACTGGGACGGCACGGTGGCATAGTGGTTAGCACCGTTGCCTCCCAACTCCAGGAACCCGGATTCAATTCCCGGCTTGGGTCACTGTCTGTGTGGAGTTTGCACATTCTCCCTGTGTCTGCGTGGGTTTCCTCCAGGTGCTCCGGTTTCCTCCCACAGTCCAAAGATGTACTGGTTAGGTTGATTGGCTATGCTAAATTGCCCAAAGTTCCCCAGGATGTGCAAAGTAGAGGGATTAGCAGGGTAAATTAGCAGGGGATATGGCCTGGGATGGGATTGTTGTCGGTGCAGACTCAATGAGCCGAATGGCCTCCTTCTGTAGGATTCTATGAATGACCCACCCCTCACGATCACCGGCCCCTTTGCGCCGGCAACAACTATGCCTTCTGGATCTTGAACCCCCGCCGGCAACCTCGCAGACATCAAATGTGGGCTCAAGATACTGCCCATAGGAACCAGAAAATCTGCTCCTAAATGGTAAATGTTTTTTAAAGGAAAATTAACATGATTCTGGCTTAATGTGAAACATTTCTGTTTAGGGACTCTGTGGGAATTGTTTGGAACCTCCTCCTTGTCCTCCTGGAACAAAACCACAGGTAAGATTTGGTTTACTTGCAAAGTTGTTCCAGTGTGTTTCAAATCAGGACAATTTTACAAAACCATTCACTAAAAAAAGTAAAAGAAAATATCTGAGCATCCTCCAGTATATTTTCTATTGCTTATTAAGATGTGGGCTTAATTAGAAAATGTATCTGTGGGAATACTGCTACCATGTAATCCTAAGAGTATTTATAATATGCACATGTATGTTTATTTTAACTTTGTATAACCTAAGAAACTGTTATGCTTTACAGATGCAGGGGACATTAGAGAAGCTGTTTAAGTTGGGTAGGCAGGGGAGCCAGACATTAAAAGAGCAACACTCCGGCCAGTCATCAGCAGAACATAAAGAAATGTGAAAAAACAAGCAGAGAACTGTGGTTGACTGACTGGTTGCATTGAATACAATGTGATAAGGAGCAACAGGGATAATTGGTGTTGTTGCCCCCAGTAGAATAAGGGATGACCCTCAACAGATCAGTTACTGTCAAGTGATGTTAAGGGGTGAGACATCCGAAACCTGAGCAAACAGGGGCCATATGTATGTGTCATCCCAATAACTGGACAAATAGATGAAGGATCAGTAAGTAGTCTCATAACACCAGGTTAAAGAGCAACAGGTTTATTTGGTAGCACAAGCTTTCGGAGCACTGCTCCTTCATCAGGTGAATGCAGGATTTGTTTCACAAACAGGGCATATATAGACACCAGCTCAATTACAAGATAATGGTTGGAATCAAACGGCTTAGCGAGACTTAGTGGTTTTGAAACATAAAACAACATATAAACATGTGGTCCGAGTAGACAGAAGGTGTGGAAGACTTGAAGAGACGATCGGAGGACTATTGCCAGGAGTTTGAGCCGTGTGCAGGCATTTCTTACCATGTCTTTACCTAAGGCATAATAGAGCAGTATAACTCTCAACTATACTTTGTAGATTACTGCTCAGATACTGCAATGCATCACGTCCTGCCTGTGCTGAGCAAAGTTTGATCACTGCTCAACATCAAATCATTAAATATCAAGGTTTATCAAAGAAGAAAACCTAACATCGTGTAATATTAACTATGGGACGTTTTTCTCAATAACTCATATTTGCTGACGTCCATTTCTGTGGTGATCACAGACTTTTCCCCAGCATTCCTTAGTATTTCTTAACTTTTAAAAACTCAGACTTGGAAACAGACCTTCCAAATTTTTCACTGACCACATCACAAAAAGAATCTGGTACCAGGGATGAAGGATGTTGATTTTAAGGAGAGATGTGGGTAAATTAGAATTGTTCTCCTTGGAACAGAGAAAGCAAACTGATAGACCTTGAGAGGATTTGATAGAGTAGATAAAAGCTATTTCCTATAGTAAGTAAGTCATTAACCAGAGGTCATAGACTTAAAATCATTGGCAAAAGATCTAGACGGGGTGTAAGAGGAAACATTTTCACTTAAGAAAATTGTCAAAATCAGGAATGCTCTGATAGTAAGGGGACTGATTCCATGAATAATTTTAAAAGGGAGTTGGACAGTTACTTGAGAATGAGATACTTGCAGAGTTACGTTACAGGCAAGAAGTGAGGATGTGATACTACGCACAGGTGCACTTAAAAAGAGATAGGACAAACACAAAGGACTGGCTGTGCTGTCACTTTCTATCATTCCATAAAGTACTTTGGGATGTCCCAAGGAAATCCAGGGATGTTAGATATAGGACGGAAAAGAGGTTGAGGTAGAAAATCAGTCATGCTCATATCAACTGATGGAGGTAGCCTCCTCCAGCCCACTCCTGCTCCTATTTCATTTTGTTTTATGTGAAAACAAGTTGTTTTCATAAGTTCTTTCTTTTGGCAATGTTAACCATTTTAACTGAGCAAAAGTTTTGACATGAAGAAAAGATTTCATCACTCTTCAGTGTAGACTATTACATTGAAAAGACTTGCTTAGTAACTTTTTCTTTAATAACATATATAATATGTAAACTCTGGAGTCATAGGCCAGAATTTTACCGGCACGCCTGCCCCGATTCCAGGAGCGGGCGAGGCTCGGAGAACAGCATTCTCCATTGGCTTTGGACGGGATCGTATGAACCTTGGGCGGACATGCCAGTAAAATTCTGTCCACAGCGTTTTAACAGAATTGTCCTGAAATCACTTCCTAGCATTTCGCTCTTATTTATTAAGGAAGAGCAATCTGGTATTTGTATAAGACCTTTTCATCACCTTTCAACATCTCTGTTCCAGGGATGGCATGGTGGCACAGTGGTTAGCGCAGCTGCCTCCGAGCTCCAGGGACCTGAGTTCGATTCCCAGCTTGGGTCACTGTCTGTGCAGAGTCTGTACATTCTCCCCGTGTTTGCGTGGGTTTCCTTTGGGTGCTCCGGTTTCCTCCCACAGTCCAAAAATGTACGGGTTAGGTGGATTGGCCACGCTAAATTGCCCCTTAGTGTCAGGGGGACTAGCTAGGGTAAATTTATGGGGATAGTGTCGGGTGGGATTGTGATTGGTGCAGACTCGATGGGCCGAATGGCCTCCTTCTGCACTGTGGGATTCTATGATCACCGCAGGAAATGCAGTTGTTAGGATAGTGTGAATGTTTTATTTAAAGTTATAAAGCATGCACACTATGCTGCCCAAAGAGGCTTAATAGGTAAATACACCATGTGATCATTTAATAGACTACAGTGACTAGGGAGGAACACTTATTCATGTTCTGTACTGTTAGTCAATCTCAGCTAAGGCAGCAGGGGAGAACAGTGGCAGAAGGTTCTAGCGTGAGAAGATTGTTGTAATTTAATTAAAATGTTAAGGTGACTATGTAAACCTCATGACTATATAAACCTCAAGTGTAAAATCAGAACTCTTTCATAGAACCCCGACAGTGCAGAAGGAGGCCATTCAGCCCAACGAGCCTGCACCGACAACAATCCCATCCTGGCCCCACCCCTGCAACCCCACACCTTTACTCTACTAATCCCCCTGACATCCCCCTAACACTAAGAAGTAAATATGGCATGGCCAGTCAACCTAACCCGCACATTTTTGGACTGTGGGAGGAAACCAGAGGAAACCCAAGCAGACACGGTGAGAACGTGCAAACTCCACACAGACAGTGACCCAAGGCCGGAATTGAACCCAGGTCCTTGGCGCTGTGAGGCAGCAGTGCTAATCATTGTGCCACCATGCCGCTCTTTATAATATCATCAGAAGAATGAGATTACTATGTAGGCACTCGCCAGCACCTGTAATATTTTACAGTATTGCAGTAACATCAAAGAAATACTAGTCACAATCAACACCAACCTGAACATTTTAGATATTGTCATAATGTCATCAATGCATTGCAATACCATCAAAAAGATTCACAGGAAAATAAAAAGCAGAGAATGGTAGGAAATAATTTCAGAGGAAGGATTGATTACAGGGAGATGGTGCTGTAGTGGTAATGTCACTGGACTAATCCAGAGGCCCAGGCTAATGCTCTGTGGCCATAGGTTCAAATCCCACCTTGGCAGCTGGTGCAATTTAAAATTCAATTCATAAATCTGGAATTGAAAGCTAGTCTTGGTAATGATGACTATCATCGAACGTCGTTAAAAACCCATCTGGGTCACTAATGTTCTTTAGGAAGGGAAATCTGCCGTCCTTACCTGGTCTGGCCTACATGTGACTCGATCATAACCTGTATATATCTCCCCCACAGTGGTCTCAGAGGCCCCACCCCGATTAAGTCAGCACTTCTCTACACCACCCCCTGCCCCGATCATTGGCCCCTTCTCTCCCCCCCAGATCATCAACACCTTCCCACCTTATCCCCCCTCAACAGTCAGACCCAGCACCCGCCTCCCCCACAATCCCTCCCCCAACAGCCACCACCAGCATCCCCTGCTCCTCTGCCTGCTCCCAGCCACCACAATTAAATGAATCCCCCCCCCATGAAGGTCCCACTGGGGCCCGCCCCTTGGCACAGGTTGGCACTGCCAATTTGCCATAGTGCCAACCTGACAGTGCCAACCTGTCAATGCCAGGGGCAGTGCCAGGCCATTGCCTAGCCATGTCCCTTGCCCCCAGGGACTATACTTACCGTTGCGACCTTGGGGAGACCCCCACGCCAGGTTCACATCTAGGTGCATCATGTCAGCACGGTGTCAATATACGGCGGGGGTCAATATACAGTGAGGGGGTGTATTAATCATATTTAAATGCTTTTAAATACAATAATGGACATGAACTTTATGATGCTGCTGGTGAGGGGTGGGGAAGACTTGAAATCACTTTCTTGTCGGTGAGAATTGCACCTTCCAGATCTTGAGCCCGACCAACAACCTCGCAGACGGCAAACCTGAGCTCAAGTTACCTCCCATCATGTGCGATGGTGGCCTCATTGGAAAATTGCTGCAAAAAAAATTGCTCGAATTTAACCTGCAGTGTATTACTGAAAAATAACTTGGCTCTGTGGATGCTTTAATAGTCCTAAAGCAGAACTCGAATGAAATTTATAAGCTATATTCAGAATATTGTTTCATTTTGCAGCTTGCCAGACATTCCATTAATTTGTTTTTGAGAAATACAATTCTGTGAGATCCTTACTTTTGCTTTTTCATTTTAAGGATGGTTCAGAATTCCAAAACTGTTGGTACAGCCAAGTGAACAAGGCAGGCAGACTTCGATCTCACTTTCGGGACCTCTTCGGTGACCAGTTGTATTTGCCTGCTTTTCCCTATTCAATGATCAATGGAAACTGGTTTCGTCATAGTCAAACCCATCCTTTACGTGGCTGCAGCAGACAATGTATTAATCCTCAATGGATTCCCCAGTGTTGCAAAAACCATTATGGTCCTTACTGTAAAGGTAATGCTCAGAGATGGCACACATGTCACAATTCTATCACTAGTGTATTGTTTCAGATACATATACTGCTTTTGCCTCTGTTTGTTCAGTGTTCCTTCTTGAGGTTGAGTACTTTTCCCTTTAACTTTCAATCCTGACTTGGAAATATATCACTGTTCCTTCACTGTCGCTGGGTCTAAATCCTGGAACTCCCTCCCAAACAGCATGTGGGTGTATCAGCACCACATTGACTGCAGCGGTTCAAGAAGGCAGCTCACCACAACCTTCTCAAGGGCAGTTAGGGATGGGAAATAAATGCTGACCTAACCAGCAATGTCCACATCCTAAGAATGGGCGGCATGGTGGCACAGTGGTTAGCACTGCTGCCTCACAGCACCAGGGACCCGGGTTCAATTGCCGGCTTGGGTCACTGCACGTGCGGAGTCTGAATGTTCTCCCTGTGACTGTGTGGAATTTCTCTGGGAGTTCGGTTTCCTCCCAAAAGTCCAAAAGACATGTTGGGTTAGGTGCATTGGCCATGCTAAATTCTCCCACAGTGTACCCGAACAGGCGCCGGAATGTGGCGACAAGGGAATTTTCACAGTAACTTCATTGCAGTGTTAATGTAAGCCTACTTGTGACACACATAAATAAACTAAACGAATGAAAAAAAAACATTCTATCAACCAGCAGCAGGCAAAAAATTAACTATTTGAAACTAAGATTTGAATAGGTTCACTCTTATGTGGATGGACCAACATTCTTCTTGGTGCAGCGCAGGTTAAAGGGAGGCTTAATAGAGAAGCTCAAAATTCTGAGGGGCTTTGATAGAGAGAAACTGCTCCCCCTGGCAGGAGGACACAGATATAAAGATATTTGGCAAAAGAATAGAGAAGATTTTTTTATTCGAGTAACGAGTTGTTATGAGCTAAAATGTACTACCTGACTGAATGGTGAAAGGAGATTCAACAGTAGCTTTTAAAACCGAATTAGATAAATACTTGAAAAGGGAATATTTGCAGAATGTGGGGAAAGACCACGAGAGAGGTACGAATTGACAAAGTCTTTCAGTCAGGCTGGCACAGGCACAATTCCACTGTGCAGTGAGATTCTGTGATTCAAGACCCTCTATGTGGTGGATTTAATTGTTTTCTGGTTGGAGGCTTGATGTATTTGTGCTGGGAGAGGGCTCAAAAACATGGGTAGAAAAATGACATGGTCGCTAATCTTTGGTACGCTGAGCTGTTGTTATGATCCAGGAACATTATTCTTCACAGCTGAGCACTGGTTATGCTAATTGTTTCACATGCTGTACAATGTCACTTCCAAATTTTCAATCAGAGAAAGATTTTGCAACGTGGCAACAGATGAACCTCATTTACTTCTTACAGGTGATTATGCAGGTTTGAGTTGAAGGCGGAAATAGTGTCAATTGTTAACTCTTGATCAAATATTTCTATGAGCATTTAGTACAGGATTTGAGGACATGATTTGAAATTAACTTTTGTTTTCGGTTTTGATTGCACTGTACTGCCAATGTGATAACTGTGACGAGGAACTGGCTAGTTCTAATTGTCACTTTCTGCAGGTTACGATTCTGACAGAGAGCTCTGCATGTGTACGCGTGCACACTTGTGGAAAGCTTCAATGAATAGTCTGAACACTTTTTAAGACCACCTTCATGGGGGCGGTGCAGTGGCACAGTGGTTAGCACTGCTGTTTCACAGGGACCCAGCTTCGATTCCCGGCTTGGGTCACTGTCTGTGCGGAGTCTGCACGTTCTCCCCGTGTCTGTGTGGGTTTCCTCCGGGTGTTCCGGTTTCCTCCCACAGTCCGAAAGACATGATGGTTAGGTGCATTGGCCATGTTAAATTCTCCCTCAGTGTACCCGAACAGGCGCCGGAGTGTAGCGACTAGGGGATTTTCACAGTAACTTCACTGCAATGTTGATGTAAGCCTACTTGTGACATTAATAACTAAACTTTAAACTTCACACTGCGCTAGATTTATATTGCAACTATTTTAAAAGGCCTAATAATGTGAGATACAGTTAGTCATGGATGTCAAACTTCTTGAGTAATTTGGAATAATTTAGGATTGACCTCCATGCTGAGAAACTATTTTGTATCAACACAGAGGTGACAGTATAAGTCTGTCCTTTTTCTGATGGAGACAGAGGTTTTTTAAATGCTGCATTGTTATCCCTGGAAAAAATTCCTTCTTCAGCATTTCTGTGATACCTCTTTAAGATTGCAGGCATAGCCGAGATTCGTTAGAAATAGTGTCAGTGTTTTATTTAAGTATATAAGTTAACAAGTATAAAAAAGACGAACTCCAGGAGCTACAGAGTTTTACTTCTTGCTGACTCAGAAGAGAAGAGAGAAAAAAAAATGAAGGAATCATACCTGATGAATCACATGACAAATCCCGTGACTGAGACGCCATGCCTTAACACTCAACATGTGTCTCACATCGCAGCATTCCCTCTCCTTTTTCAAAGTGTTATTTGATCTGTTTTGAAAATTACCTTGAAATGGCAACACCAGTTACGTTATTTGTCCTGGTATGACCAAAAATCCATATTAGTTTTATTGATCATAAGAAATATGGGCAGGAGTGGGCCATTCTGCCCCTTGACATATAGCAAGAAGTCTCGCAACACCAGGTTAAAGTCCAACAGGTTTACTTGGTAGCACAAGCCACAAGCTTTCGGAGCACTGCCCCTTCATCAGGTGACTCACCCCAGTCCAACGCCGGCATCTCCACCTCCTTGGCATATAGACAGAGTGGACCAAATGGCCTCGTTCTGTGCCATAGACTTTCTGTGTTTCTATGTTTCAAATGACACATTCTCCTTTTGCTGCACTTCAAGGCCCAGTCTCTTCCTTAATATAGGAGATTTATCCAGTGACTTTATTATTTCAGTGTGTCCTGGAGGGATACAGTCCCCTTGTAGTTCACATGGAAGTTGTAATGACAGAAGACTTGGAAATGGAACATGCCAGTGTTCAGTGGGATTCAGTGGAACAGCCTGTGAACTGTGTGAATCAGACAGATATGGACCAAGCTGCAAAAGTATGTATTGCATCCAGCTCAATGTGCTCAGACTTGCTACAAGCTGAGTTCATAATTTTTGTTGTGTATTTCAAAATGATAATTTAGCCTACAGTCCCAAATGTATAATTTGGTTTGCCACTGAGTTTCTTACTTCTTTCATACCTCATTGAGGCTGACTGTCTTTGAAACCTACTTGCTCAAATATAGAGAATTAAAGCAACTCGATTAAAACCACAAACTGAACTGTTATATTCACCTAGATCATTCACCTCAAAGCAGTATTTCAGCTTCTATACAAAAGTTGCCAAGTGATAATGGTACAACCATTTGGGACCTCTGCAAAGCATTTGATTACTGCCTAGATGGTGATTATGACTGGTCTGTTACTAATACAATGAACAAGTTGGGCTTCATCTGGATTTACTTCTGTGAGGGGAACAGTGACTCCGTGGCACATTGGTTAGCATTGCTGCCTTACAGCGCCAGGGACCCGGGTTCAGTTCCAGGCTTCAGTGTGTGGAGTTTGCACATTCTCCCCGGGTTCTCCAGTTTCCTCCCACAGCCCAAAGATGTGCATGTTAGGTTGATTGGCCATGCTAAATTGCCTCTCAGTATCAGGGGATTAGCAGGGTAAATACATGGGGCTACAGGGATAGGGCCTGGGTGGGATTGTTGTCAGTGCAGGCTTGATGGGCCAAATGGCCTCCTTCTGCACTGTCGGGATTCTATGATTCTATTGTGTTTTCAAACCTTTTCTTAAATCTCACAGAATGTAATTGTACAAAAAATGGAATCTGCGATGAAGGAATTTCTGGTGAAGGAACCTGTTTCTGTAGAGAAGGCTGGACAGGAAAATACTGTGAAACAAGATCTGGCAAGTAATTTTGCTTATCTCGTTTTGAATTTAATGTTGAGTTCACTAATTAATGTTATCACATGGCATAATGTCATTGTGTCTGAGGTTCCTGGTAATCCGTAACATACCCTGGTGCAAACCCATTTTGAACGTATATGCTCTCATAACTTATCAAAACTAAAGGGAACGGAAGTTTAATTATTACAATAATAGACAAATGACAAACTTCAAATGTTAAAATTAACTCAATTGATAAAGAAATTCATTCTCATCAAAGAATCGCAGAATTCTTGATGTGAATTTCATAGCAATTGTAAGCATATTTTATAAATTAAATTGCAAGCTTTCACTGTTTTAATGCTACAGTAAAGTCAACCTGAATCCCAATGTTTTTGTTATTCATGGACAGAGGAATGAATACTCATAAGTACAGGAAAGAATGGCCCAGATTTTGTACCCAGCAGCTTAGCATGGGCAATTGTCACTGAATTCGAACAATAGATGCACTGAGAGTTCTTGAGATCTCTATGGCAAAAACCTTCATTCCTTTGCTATGGAATAGAGGTGCAGTGATGTCATCAAATTGTCCAAGCAACCAATCTGATTCAAGAATTCTCACAGACAGCCAACCAGGAAACATTAAGTAAAACATTTGACAAAGGGGCATCTGGACTCGAAACTTCACCTCTTTTCTCTCCTTACAGATGCTGCCAGACCTGCTGAGATTTTCCAGCATTTTCTCTCTTTTGGTTTCAGGAAACTTAAAGCACTAATACTCAAAAAACCTTTTTGAAAATACATGCAAAATAAAAATTGGGATATTTACATAGGCTGAAGGTGAAATAAGACCATAAGACCATAAGACATAGGAGCGGAAGTAAGGCCATTCGGCCCATCGAGTCCACTCCACCATTCAATCATGGTTGATTTCAACTCCATTTACCCGCTCTCTCCCCATAGCCCTTAATTCCTCGAGAAATCAAGAATTTATCAATTTCTGTCTTGAAGACGCTCAACGTCTCGGCCTCCACAGCCCTCTGTGGCAATGAATTCCACAGACCCACCACTCTCTGGCTGAAGAAATTTCTCCTCATCTCTGTTCTAAAGTGACTCCCTTTTATTCTAAGGCTGTGCCCCCGCGTCCTAGTCTCCCCTGTTAATGGAAACAACTTCCCTACGTCCATCCTATCTAAGCCGTTCATTATCTTGTAAGTTTCTATCAGATCTCCCCTCAACCTCCTAAACTCCAATGAATATAATCCCACGATCCTCAGACGTTCATCGTATGTCAGGCCTACCATTCCTGGGATCATCCGTGTGAATCTCCGCTGGACCCGCTCCAGTGCCAGTATGTCCTTCCTGAGGTGTGGGGCCCAAAATTGCTCACAGTACTCCAAATGGGGCCTAACCAGTGCTTTATAAAGCCTCAGAAGTACATCCCTGCTTTTGTATTCCAAGCCTCTTGAGATAAATGACAACATTACATTTGCTTTCTTAATTACGGACTCAACCTGCAAGTTTACCTTTAGAGAATCCTGGACTAGGACTCCCAAGTCCCTTTGCACTTTAGCATTATGAATTTTGTCACCGTTTAGAAAATAGTCCATGCCTCTATTCTTTTTTCCAAAGTGTACGACCTCGCACTTGCCCACGTTGAATTTCTGAAATCTGAACTATCATGAGGAAATTTCAATTATTTTTAATTATTTAAAAATTCTAGTTAAAAATCCAATAAGCAATCATAATGGAGAAGTTCAACAATATTTCACACACTCAGGGTAAATTGCTGGTTCAGCGGTAGATATTGCTCAGAGCACGGTAGCACAGTGGTTAGCTCAGAGCACGGTATTGCTCAGAGCACGGTAGCACGGTAGCACAGTGGTTAGCACTGCTGCTTCACAGCTCCAGGGACCTGGGTTCGATTCCCGGCTCGGGTCACTGTCTGTGTGGAGTTTGCACATTCTCCTCGTGTCTGCGTGGGTTTCCTCCGGGTGCTCCGGTTTCCTCCCACAGTCCAAAGATGTGCGGGTTAGGTTGATTGGCCAGGTTAAAAATTGCCCCTTAGAGTCCTGAGATGCGTAGGTTAGAGGGATTAGCGGATAAATATGTGGGGGTAGGGCCTGGGTGGGATTGTGGTCGGTGCAGACTCGATGGGCCGAATGGCCTCCTTCTGCACTGTAGGGTTTCTATGATTAAAGCCCCAGTTGCAGGTCATTGGACCAGGCTTACTTTTTGAGGGGGGGTTCTAACTGTGACAGGAGAGCAGAAAAGAGGAAATTATTGCCTGATCAATTGATTGATTCAGGGCAACACGGTGGCACAATGGTTAGCACTGCTGTCTCACAGCGCCAGGGACCCGGGTTCAATTCCGACCTTGGGTCACTGTCTGTGTGGAGTTTGCATTTTCTCCCCATGTCTGTGTGGGTTTCCTCCGTGTGCTCCGGTTTCCTCCCACAGTTCAAAGATGTGTGAGTTAGGTTGATTGGCCATGCTAAATTGATCCTAGTGTCAGGGGGATTAGCAGGCTAAATACGTGTGGTGACGGGGATAGAGCTTGTAGTCAGTACAGACTCAATGGGCCGAATGGCCTCCTTCTGTAGTGTAGGGATTCTATGATTCTATCCTATGATTCCATTGGTAGTTGGCTCTGGGGACAGAGTTGGGTGGTTGGGAATTGGGGGAGGGGGGAGCAGGGAAGTATACAGTGTGGCCTGTGGTACTGCAGTGAATGACAGACTGTGATTTCAGGATTTCTCTGTGCTAAATCCTGAAATTGCAGTCAGGTTTAGAGGACTAGTGGTGCCGATCGCTGACGATTTGCATTGAAAACCCTGCTAATTCTGAGCAGATATGGGTTAAAGTAGTAGATCTTTGAAACTAAAATAGGAAACGACAGAATGCAAAGCAGCAGCTGCATGGAAAAAACAAGTTGTTTCAGGGTTGACATTCTTAGACCAAAACACTAAATCATTTTTCTCTAACAGACGTCTGATTAACCTCCTGTACATCAACGTATGATCTTCATAAAGAGAAGTATTGGCACACACTTAAAATCACATTAATTTGTGTTTCATATTTTCTTAGCACAGATAGTGGCCGCAAATCTGTGCCCGATCCGCCTTGAACGGTAACGCGGGCGCAAAGTCTTGTGAGTCTAGGAAAGCGAGAATCTTGCCGCCACGACATTAAATGGGTGGGATTTTACTTGTCCCAAAACTGTAAAATCCTGCCCAAGGACAACAGACCTTCCCATTGTCCAACCCTCGCCCGCTCTGATTCCCGTGACAGGTGGAGCAGTAAAATTCCAGCCATTGTTTTCCAACTTTCCCCACCCCTCACCAGTGACACAATGAGGTTCCCACCCAGAAAGGGCAGAGACCTCGTCTCCATACATTTTAATATAAGTAGCAGCTTCCCCATCATACTGCCCAGTGTCACTTAAACTAAATAGTATTCTTCGCTAAAATCCATGAGCTTTCTTTCTGGTTGTAACATGTGCCTATATTTTGCATGTTCACTCAGCAAAAATTTCCAACAATTGTAGCACTCCAATTGTCTTGGTTCTGGAGTAACCTGAACTGCACAAAATCAAATAGAAGTAAATAACTTCATCAAGGAATTAAATTATGTTGCCTCAAGACCTGCATATCATTTTATTCTTTAATCCCATTGATTTTATTACATGGATTAAAACACAGAGAGCATCAAATTGAATAGTGATTTATCCACTGAATAGGAGATTGAAGTCTTTTTCATTCTGATGAATTTTGTATACTCTGTATGGTATCATATGCACTCCAACCTTGAAGCACTGACAGGATTTCTTTCTGCTTTTTTAAAATAGCTGTGAAATCTATATGTTCTCCAAAGTGTCACGACAATGCTGTTTGTAGAAATGGCAGTACTTGTGAGTGCATTCCATACTATGAAGGTGATGGAAGAATTTGTACAGGCAAGGACAAGTACTTCTATAAGTTTAACAGATATAATTGTAAAACCCTGATTGGCTAACTGGACCATCACACTTGTTTATATACAGTTTGGATCTCTAGGACCCAAAGTTATGCTTTGTGATGCCAGTGGGTGAACATTATAAGGGGAATCTTACCAAAAAATGGCCAGTGTTGTTTATGATGAGAAAACTGGCATGTTTCTTGCCAGAGGAACACGCCCGTTTGCTCTCCAGATCTTACGACACTCTGCCAAAACAAAATCAGAGGGGGTGTTTCACGCCATCATGCAGGGGGCGGGGCCTTAACATGTCGGTAAAACCCGGCTGCAGAGATTGGGCACCTTGTTTATAGGGCGCCCTGATCAGAACACTATAAACCTCCCCCACAGCCCACCACAGAGGTCTCCCCTCCCAACCCCTGATTGAAGTTGGCACTTCTCTCCCCCCATTCCTCCTCCCCCAGCATGATCATTGGTTCCTCCACTTACCAACTCCCCTGTCAACGGCCCCTTTCTTCTGCCCCGCCCCGATCATTGGCTCCTTCCCCCCACACAGTCCGAGCCAGCACACCCACCTCCCTGCGCCCCCTACCCCCCCCCCCCCCCCCCGCGCCACATGGCCATCATCGGCAATCCCAGTTCTTCCCTCTGCCGTTGGCCACCACCATATACAAATGAATCACCCCATCCCCCGCAACCACATGAGGCTCCCACTGGAACCTGCCCCTTGGCACAGGTTGACACTGTCAGGTTGGTACTGCCAGGTTGGTATGGGTATGATGCCAACCTGTGCCAAGGGGCAGTCATGGGGCCATTGCTTGGCTATGTCCCTCTCCCCCAGGTGTTATACTTACCTCTTAGCCCCTAGAGAGACCCCCATGACAGGTTCACATCTAGGTGTGGTGTCAATGTACGACGGGTGGCCAATATCTGGTGAGGAGGCAGGTTAATGATATTAAAATTTATTGAAATGCATGTAAAGCAGGTTCATGCCAGTCAGGGGCATGAACCTGACGCTGCCAGCGAGGGGTGGGGAAGATCCAAAATCACGATCTCACCAGTCGGGGGGGGGGGGGGGGGGCGGTGCGGGATGATCTTCGGGGGAACTGGAAGATCTGGAAAATCCCAGCCTATGTTTTGATGGGCATGGTCAGTACGCATTTTGAACAGTCGAAGGAACGTGCTGTACTTTTTTGCTTGCAGTATAAATTATTGTTCCCTTTGAAATAAAACATTGAGAAGAACAAGCCAAAAAGCTTCGACAGTATGTCTCTGTTCTGAGCCATTAAATTTATCCTGTTGCTCTTGCATGGAAAAAAGAGCTGGAAGCAAAATACATTCATTAATGTGGTAACTTTATGCATAGTGGTTGACCGCTGCAAGAACTATAATGGAGGTTGCCATCAACATGCTGTCTGTATCCAAAGAGGGATTAACATAACCTGCACCTGTCAATCAGAATATGAGGGAGATGGCTATGTCTGCAGTCCCATAGACAGATGTGTCGACGGCAGAAATGGTGGTTGCAGCGAGCATGCAATATGCATCAATATTGGACCAGTAAGTGCAAATGTCATTAAAATTATTTTTTTCCCAAAATGCATGGTTGGAATCATGGAACTTGAAATTCGGTCTAAATTGTTTGAGCTGTGTTTGCACAAAAAAGTTTTTTACGTGTTCTTTCTATATTGGACAATATATTAATATATCAGAGTAATTAATATTGTCCAATATTAATAAAAGAAAGGAAAATATTCAGTCTCGTCTTTAGAAAAGGATCATACTTTCAGATACAAACTGCTCAGTCAGCTACCTGCCTCCTATTGAATCTCATGCATTTGGAATCATAGGGCCCGATTTTACCATTACGTCGCGCCCGTTTTTGGGCACGAAAACGTGGTAAAGTCAGATATGAGGCCATTAACGCGGTCCGCGCCCACGTCCGCGCAGATGGCCATTTTACCGAGACCCGGGAATGGCTGCGATCCAATTTGCACCCGAAACGGCGCAACGGCGATTTAAGTGCATTTGCATGCATTTCAATTGAATTAATGAAATGCCCACCCAACTTTATCAGCATTTCCCCCTTTGCCGCCGCGTTCGCCGATCCGGAATCGCGCCGGAATGGACCTGCTGAATAAAAGTCTGAATTGGGCGCTCCAGCTGCTGAAGAGGTGAGTTCAGAGCTTCCAACGGCTCCCTGACTCAGATCGCGGAGGGGGGAGAGAAGCGGGTCAGATCGTTCTCTGGTGGGGGGTGGGGGGGAGAGAGGAGAGAGGCCCGATCATTGTCTGGTTTGGTGGGGGGTGGGTCAGATCGTTGTCTGGCTGGGGCAGGTGGGGGGGAGGGCCGATCGTTGTCCAGTTCGGGGGGAGGGAAGCAGGTCAGATGTACCTCTGGGTGGGGGGAGTGAGGCCAGATCATTCTCTGGGGGGGTGGTGGGGGGGAGTAAGGCCAGATCATTCTCTGGGGGTGGGGGGGCGGTGGTGAGGCCAGATCATTCTCTGGGGGAGAAGTGAGGCCAGATCATCCTCTGGAGGGGGGGGGAGGGAGGCAGGTAAGATGTATCTCTGAGGGGGGAAGGGTGAGGGAGCATGGGGGTCCGCTGCCACTCTGCGGGCGATTGGTGTGGGGGGGAAGGGGGCAGGGGGTCATGATTGGTCTGGGTAACGGGGGGGGGGCGGTGGGTGGATAAGGGGGACAGTGATGTCTGTGGGGGCTGGGCCGCTTTCTCCGCTTTCTGCAGCCCAGGTACGGGCGCACTTTTTCAAATTTCTTTCTAACTGCGCATGCGCGGTTCAGAGCTCCGATCATTTCGGGCGTGCTAAGCCCCGCCCACAGCGCGATTCAGACTCATGATTTTTTTTTCAGGCTAAGTGCGTATGGGGGTGCCTGAAAGCAGATTTCCAAGTCGGATCTGAATTGTGCCCAGATTCAGCACTTAGAATGAAAATGGTAAAATCAGGCCCATAGTGAACAATTTTGAGGCTGTTGATTGTCAGACATCCCATAAGAAGAAGATGCCTTTACCATCAAAATAACTAGAATAGTCTTTGAGACAGTAACCGAGAACTTTTTAGTCTACCTACCCATCCTCTATTTGAAGGGAAGCTGGGTGATGCTGGTCATGTTTAGAAAGCAGTGAATAAAACACCTTGGGGGCGATCTTACCCAAGAAATTCAAAGTGTCAAACGAGCTCAGTAACAGGAGAGAATCACGCTGTTTTTTGGGGTAAAATAAAAATGGAATCTTACCTCACTCTGTTAAAAGAATGAAGCAAAATCTGTTTTCCGCCAGCAGAGGGTGCCATTGCGCATGCTCAGATCTCTGCAGCCGATCCCCCACACCCACACGTGAACTGGCCGTTCGCCAGTTGCAGATCGTGCAGCGTGTGTCTTCCCCACCCCCTCTGATTGCACTTGCAGAGTGCACAACATCCCTCAAAGAGGCAACCGCACTCTGCCCCCAACTTTCCAGGGGGGCCTCAATGGCCTTTGGTCCTACCGGTGAGAGTCTTCGCCAGCAAGGCCACAGAGGCAGGTGAGCCCAGATGATTGCTTCCCGGGCTCACTTGTAATATTTAAATTCTAATCTAAATAGAGTTTAAATATTACAATCAGCCTCGCGCCCCTTTCAGGCGCTGATCTTGCCGGATATCTGGTGCCGGTAAGATCACCAGCGTTGAGAAATTTCTCGGCTGTCTTGCAATCTTACCGGCTCGCCTCGCTCATCAGCCGGCAGGGTAAAATGGTAAGATCGCGGCCTATCCGTCAAATAGTTTTGGCAAAAAATACTTCAGTTAGAAAAAAAATCAAAAAAGGAATGAGCCACAAATAAACCCCTTTCCAAAATTACATGGAAAGGTTTTTGAGTTCGCCGGTATAAGATATGCTTGGCTAAAACCCCTCTCTCTTCTACCATAGCAGACGGGTAATTTCCAGACAGTTTTATTTTTAATTCACTGGGATAATTTTTGTATTTGATGCATCTAATAAGCCAAATTAAATTTTGGAGGCTTTCTAACCTTTTCAGATGGTCTGGTCTGCAATTAATTTGTGCCCTTAAAAAATATGGAACACATTTTGAAATAATTTTGTAACAACCACCGTAATGTTGATAATTTGTAGTTCTTTTTAACCCTTTAAGTTTTGGAATATTCAATGTGCAGCTTATGAAATATATTGATTCTCAACATTTTAAATAATCTTCTGTTATAGAACAAACGGAGGTGTGAATGCAAAGAAGGATTCCGAGGTGATGGTATGCAATGCTTGGTAAATGCCAAACCGCCTGTCGATCGTTGCCTTGAAATGAACCTTTGCCATTCAAATGCCTTTTGCATTGATCTCCACTTCCAAGGTGGGAATTTATTTATTCTGCTACCTTGCAGCATTTTGTTCATTTTTTTATTGTGCTCTGACTAAAGTCATATAACTAACAATGCTTTGATTTGCATCAACCCAGGACATTTTTGTTTTAATAACTGCTACTTGAAACAGATACAATCCCTTGCACAAAAAATTGTCAAGTTTCAGCAGTTCAGGTGGTTGTGCAAAATACATTTATTACTTGATGAGGTGCGGACAGCACTGGCAATGCTAGCATTTATTGTCCATCTCTGATTGTCATTGTAGTGGTGAGCCACCCTCTTGAATTGCTGCAATCCATGTGGTGTGGATACCGCCAAAGTTAGTTAAGGAGTTCCGAAATTTTAACCCAGCAATAATGAAGGGACAGTGATATGTCTTCAGGTCAGCATAATGTGTGACATGGTGTTCTCATGCGCCTGTTCACCTTATCTTTCTCGGTGATGGAGCTTGCAAGTTTGGAAGATGCTGACAAAGAAGCCTAGGGGAGTTTCTGCAATGTATTTTGTATGTCAGACACGCTGCAGCCATGTTGTTCCAGTGTTGGAGAGAGTGACTGTGTCAGATGGTAGAAACCCAGTTGGGTT